>NW_007258256.1:471993-537669 GCF_000164805.1 Carlito syrichta
GCTGACGCAGAAGGATCGCTAGAGCCCAGCAGGTCGAGGCTGCGGTGGCCAGGAGCGGCCACTGCATTCCAGTCTGGGCGACAGAGTGAGACTCCAACTCAAAAAAACAAAAACAAAAAACAAAACAAAATGCATGGTTTTAAAGCATCCGAGAAGCTTTAAAAATGCATGGGTTTCCCCCACAGAAATTCTGATTTCTTTACCCTGGATGATGCCTGGTATCAGGACTTTTACAATCTTCCCAGGTAAATATAATTTGCAGCAAGTTTTGAAAACCACTATCTACTTTCTCTGTGAGGAAAAAAAAAGATAGTGAATAGTCCAGATGTAAATACCAGTGAGTAGGTGAGAAAAGAGAAGAAGGAAGAAGAGGGAGTACATATTTTTATCAAAGTAAGAAGCGAAGCATATGCAAATTTTTAATAACCCTATGTCCTAAAAAACAGCAACATAGGATCTTGACACACTATCTTCAACCTCAGTTCTCTCTCCCAAAGCTATCAATTTTTAAATCCTTTAGATGTTTCTTCTGATTATTATTTTTGTATGTCAAAATAAGTTTTTGTCTTACTATGTACTGATTTTTTTCACTTATCTACATTTTCCACAGTATTTGGTGATTTTTCTCAAATATTTGGTGATAACTGGATGTTCTTGAGCATTAATGCAGAAGTATTGCAAAGTGCTCTAGAAGGTTGCTGTATGGGAGTATGACAAATTAAATTATGGGCCTCACCAGCAGGTGCCTGGTCAAAAACTCCACATTTTTATTGGGAGAGCCCCACATATCAGTGTCTATAAATGCTTTCTGTTAGATGGTCAATTTCCCAGAAAGCTGTTTCTACAACCTCTGTCCCTACTCACCAGTCAGCATATGGATAGCTGTCAGCACTATGGTAGCCAACTGGGTAGAGGAAGCTGTTGGGGAAAGGAAGTGGTGGTGTTGTGTGAGAAGGACAGAATTCTCCCTATTTAATTAAGGCCATCACATTCAAATGAGACAGGTGATTGCAGGTTCAGACACCAGGTTTAACCTTTTCAGAATATAAACGTCCACTTTCTGCCAGAGTAAGGAAGGTTGTGGTTATGCAGAGGAAGGGCAAGAGCTTAATAGCCCCTTACTCAGCTTGTCATCTAACCTCCCTATTTCAGCCACCTTAAAATCTCTCTCACTGATTCTACTTCTCTTTCTGGGTTTCTGCTGTGTGAATGGATTTGTTTCCATGTTTACTCTTGTTTCCTCTTCTTGCTTCTCCTATTAGTCACTTAGCTGTCACCAATCTGCTAAGTCAGTTTCAGCTCTCACATCCACTTCCTACCAAACAATTGTTGAGGTCATATTTCATCCATCATCACTTCCTTGGTTCCTTCTATCTGTGTGGTTTTTATGTCTTATATATATTTTTACTCAAAGTTTAGAATCTTGTTTATATTTTTACTCAAAGTTTGGAGAGGTTACTTGAAAGCGGAGTTTAAACTCAAAGTTTAGAGAGGTTACTAGGCATTTAAATTGAATAAACTAATTAACTAACATCTTGCATGTGAGGAATATGAGCAAGGTAGAGGTTTATCAAAGTTGTTGCAGGGAATTTGAGAAGAGTTATGGCAGTAAGCTATAAAGGATTAAAAAAAAAGCACTGAATTACAAACTAATCCTCTGATATTCTTGATTGCATTTTTTTCTATTATGCATTTTTTGTTAGCACTCTAGAGCAATGAGTTCTTAGAAAGAAATAACATTTTTGTGAAGTAGAGGAACCAGAAGTTTTGAAAAAAAACAATCCTGAATTTGGATTTTTGATTCATTTGTAGTTATGTTGCTAACAGCAAATTATTTGACTTCTTACTGGCTTAATTTCCTCATCTGTAAAGTCACATAAATAAAATCTGTGTTAATATTCCATTGTGGACATGTGCCACATTTTTTTATCCAGCTCTCTTTCAATGGGCAGCACGGCTGGTTCCATGTTTTTGCTATTGTGACTAATGCTGTAATAAACATGCATATGCAGCTATCTTTTTCATAGAGTGATTTGAGTTCCTCCGGGCATATTCCCAGTATGGGGGGATTGTGGAATCATATGGAAAGTCGATTTTTAGATCTTTTAGGAATTGCCACAGTTTTCCGCAGAGGCTGTACTACTCTACTTTACATTCCCACCAACAGTGTAGAAGTGTTTCCTTTGCTCCACATCCTTTCCAGCACATGATGTTTTTTGAGTTACTGATGATGGCCATCCTGACTGGAATTAGGTGGTATCTCAGTGTAGTCTTAATTTGTATTTCTTTGATGACTAGTGAAGCTGAGCATTTTTCATGTATCTGTTGGCTGCTCATACATCTTCTTTTGAGAAGTGTTAATTCATATCTTTTGCCCACTTTATAATGGGGCTGTTTGTTTTTTTCTTTTTTGGCATGTTTGGGTTACTTGTAGACCTTAGATGTTAGGCCTTTGTCAGATATACAGTTGGCAAATATTTTCTCCCAGACTGTGGGCTATCTGCTCTCTTGATGGTTTCTTTGACTTTGCAGAAGCTTTTCAGTTTGATGAGGTCCCACTTGTCTATTTTATCTCTTATGGTATGGGCACTTGGGTTTTGATTAGGAATTGGTTGCCAGTTCCAATTTCCATAAGGGTGTCTCCTGTGTTTTCTAAAGTTCTTATAGTCTGAGGTTTTAGGTTTAGGTCTTTGATCCATTTAGAGTTGATTTTTGTGTATGGTGATAGGTAGTTGTCTTGTTTCAATCTTCTGCATGTGGTCAATCAGTTTTCCCAGCACCATTTACTGAATAGATTCTTCTTTCCTCAGTGGTTGTTGGTGGAGGCTTTGTTAAAGATGAGTTGGTTGAGAAATTGAAGTTTTGCTTTCAGAATAGTTATTCTGTTCCATTGGTCTACATGCCTGTTGTTGTACCAATACCAGGCTGTTTTGATTATTGTAGCTTTATAATAAAATTTAAAGTCTGGGAGTGTGATACTTCCTGCATTTTTTTTTTTTTTTTTTTTTTTTGCTGAAGATTGTTTTGGCTCCACAAAAAAGGACAAAATTGTGAACTTCACAGCAACTTGGACGGACTTAGAGTCTATAATACTGAGTGATCTATCACAGAAACAAATAACTGAGTACCACCTGTTCTCACTCATAAGTGGACCTTGAGCAATTATCATAATACTATAAGAAAGGGATTGGCAGTAGTAGGGAACTGCTGAGGTTGAGGGGGTGGGGGGTGCAGGGCACAGCTCATCAGCAAAGGTACTTTCATAGTAAACGTTTGTATGCCTAACCCTGAATTGTACCCTAGATCTTCAAAATAAAAAATTTAAATAAATAAGTAAATAAATAAATAGATAAATAAAATCTGTGTTAAGTAATAATAGCTAATATTAGAAATAAAATCTTTACTATAGTGTCTGAAACATAAGTTCTCAATAAATATGTTGATAAGAGAAAATTAATAGCATTTCAGACTATCCAGCATTAAGAGATTTCTAATCAAATGATATTGGAAATTGAAGGGAACAAAGGAATTGTAGGTGTGAAAAAACAGAGCAACTGAAATTATGCACTGTGAGTTTTCATGACTAGAGAAAGGGATGAAACTACACAAGGATTAAATAATAGAAGAAAGCAATCAATGGGTTAAACTTAATGAGATTGAGAAGGAGACATGGTATGAAGACAGGAATAAGAGAACTGGAGAAACAGGGAGTTGTGAGGAATTTGTATTTTAGAGACTAAGATTTCATAGGTATTTCAGTTATGAGAGATATCAAAACTCAGGGTATGATGTTTGGAGATTACAAAAATGTATTGATGGTTACTTTGAAATATAGTAGAAAAACAATTATGGGGCTGGTTCACTAGATAGATGGAATCCATATAGATAATAAACTCTCCCATCATTGTGACTGGTGATAGGAGTCCAATAGATCTGAAGTACATACATATATGATACATATGCATACACTTAAATTTATAGATAAACATTTATGACTCTAGCGAACCCTCGTTTATCTTCTAAATTTATATGTATTGGTCTCATTGACCTAATTGTGCTTGGGGTGCTTTCTACTCTTCTCTAGAATATCTAACTTTTGTTAATAAATAACCATGAAATCTCTTAATTCAGATTAGTTCAGATTATCTGTACCAGTCCCAGAGTTTCTGTGTCAGTAGGTTTAAAATAGGGTCAAGGCGTCTGTATTTAATATGAATTACAATGACTTAGTGATTCTAATCAGGTGCTACTTGTGCCAGACTTTGAAGAACATTTTTGTTGAATGTGACCCAGGTGAAGATTTAGCCATTGATTTACATCTTTGTAATAAAGAAAAATATAAATTCATACACCTCACATGTATCTGTATATGTATAGTGGTTCTGGAGATTATTAATCTCTGAACCTCAGCTAATGAATGTGAGCATAACATGCTACTTATGAATGCTGAAATGAATGCAGAACTTCTGCATATAACAGGTTCAGCAGGATTCTTGATTTGGATTTTATCCTCTATTGAGTAACTTGATCTGCAGATATGAAGACTAAATATAAATAGTATATTTTGTCAAAGTGTTCCAGTTTTATTCTATAGCAAATTTTATATAATATGACCTATAGACAAAAGTATGATGTTTTAGAGTATATCAAAAACAAATATTTCTCAATTAGGAAAAAGTGGTTATGTCACATTTTTTACAATAGCCCCTTTATGCATTATAATCATGCTCTAATTTTTTTAGGTGAGGATTAGAGACCTTAAATTATTAGTGACTTGTCTTTGATTATTCAGATACTCTGTAATAGAACCCTGGATCCAAATTCTAGCCTATCCAACTCTAAATCAAAGACTATGCCTTTACTACTTCTTGCACCATCTAAAAACATACTTTCCTAAACTTTTATTTTTCTTTTATGTTGGGTTATGACTTAGAATTAGCCTATTATAGTTTTAATTCTCCATTTTGGCATTTGTGTACATTTTGCAAAACTGACACACATAAACTGTCTAGACTATGGAAAGACATTGGACTGGTTTATGTTTGTTTGGTGTGTGTGTGTGTGTGTGTGTGTGTTTTAAGTGTTAATACATATTCCATGGTTTGATTTAAAGACTACCTCCAATAACTTGAATTGCTTTCATGTGAATCTGACATGTAATTTGAACATTTTTTGCACTCACATTTAATCAATTTAGTCCACCTTATTGAGTGCTTTAGGGACTCCTCAGGAATATACAATATGCTAATGAATTGGCTTTGCTGTAATATATAGACAGAAACTTATGTGCTATATCAAAGGTTCAGAAGTGAATTATTGGTAAAACATAAGTCTATACTAGTAATCAGAGATTAATATTTTGGTAAATTGCTGGCTATTTATTAGCATGCCATATGCTAAAAAGAAAAATAGTCAAGGGTGATTCAGAACTATTAAGTAATAGTTATTCTCTAACTAATTGGGAATTCAAAACAAAAGTATCTGATGGACTTCCAAATAAGGTGCAACAGCTTAAAGTTCAGAAACAAAGCCGGGCCGATGGCTCAGCCTGTAATCCCGCGCCTTTGGGAGGCTGAGGTGAGTGAATTGCCTGAGCCCGCGGGTTCGAGACCCACCTGGGCAGCAAGACCTCATCTCTACAATAAATCAAAAAATTAGCCGGGCGTGGTAGCGCATGCCTGTAATTCCAGCTACTCGGAAGGCTGAGGCGGAAGGATCGCCGGAGCCCAGCGGGTCGAGGCTGCGGTGCCCGGGAGTGGCCACTGCACTCCAGTCTGGGTGACAGAGTGAGACTCCAACTCAAAAAAAACAAAAACATCAACAAAAAAAAATAATAAAGTTCAGAAACAAAATAATCAATTATTTACAATGTTGTGTAAAGAAAGAAAAGTGATCAGAGTTATTTTTCATTTGAAAAAGATAATGTGAGTTTCAGAGAACTGAACTGCATGGTTTGTGAGCTTCATTTTGTGAAGAAGAACTATCTACATGGTAAAAGAAGAAATAGAAAAGGCAGTTAATTTAGATCCAAGTCTAATTGGAGGTTTTAGCATCCTACTGGTAGTTTTTTCCTAATATCTACCAATATTTTGGTATTCATTTCCTGATTCTGCCAATATAACATCAAATATGAAACAAATATCTAGTTGAAAAGTGAAAAGTTCTGACAAATTTATATTAATTTAGATTTATGTAGAAAACATATCTAAATATTTAACAAATTTTTTTTAGCAAACTCATCTCGGGAATACACAACTTCCAAATACAATCATATATAGTTATATTTGGAGAGGGATGTGAGAACAAAGGACTTTTTTTTTAAAGATAGAAGACATTATAATATGGGATGATAAAATACTTTTGTAGGAGGAAGGAGAATTTATGCAAGAGAGTCTGAAATACTTGCACTGTGGCGAGAGTATAAGACTCAGTGTTAAAAAGAGGGGATTTGTTTTTCATAAGAATGGCATGCACATAAGTCATCTATTTTAGCAGGAAGGAAAGTAGAGTGCATTGTTGACAGATAATTGGCTGGTCAAAATTTCTTCAGTGAAATAAGATAAAATTATTAACTGAGCTATGGAAAAAGAAAATGTCCATTGAAATTTTATTTGAGATGAAAAGACATAAAACAAAAACTTTGGAGAGGGAGAAAATGAATGAAATAAGAAACTATGACTGAAATAACAGGAAAGGCTGAAAGGCTCACTTGGGACCCATAAGCATGTCTGTTTTTGTGTATACTGTGCCAGTACAGGTCTGTATCAAATGGAAAAATAATTTAACCAAGATTGTGGTTTTATCTAGTAAATCAAGAAATAGGAAGAGAGAATTTAAGTTGTATTCAGGAGGATAATATTAATGATGAAGTATGGAATTTAAGTTCCAAAATGAGATGTGTAAAACCATAAGAGGTTAATGGACTGGAAAAGTGTGGAAGAATCAATGGAATTTAATAGGATGGAGATGACGGGGTTTATAATTGTCAGAAGAGGAAAGAATTGGAAATATAGGTGGTGATGGTGAGAGAGTGAGAACTAGAAACTGAGATATTGAGAACATGTTTCAATAGTAACAGGTTTTAGGTTATCTGCATGTGAATAGGTAGATCATTGGTGGTAATAAGTCAAGAAACTGAAGGGTTAAAGTATTGAATGAATCAACTATATAGATATGGAAATCAGCAATGATGGGGATAAGCAGAAAACATAATAAGCCAGGTGTTAAAGTTACTAATGAATAAGAGTGTATATGAAGTCTGTATGGCAAGCATTTATAGATCACTACAAAAACAACAAAATAATACTTCATATATTACTGTATCTGTTCATGCAGCAAGTATTTATTTTATATCCTCTATGTACACAGTTCTTAAAATTGTTCCTATAGGCCAGGTTTGGTGGTGCAGCCTGTAATGCCAGTACTTTAGGAGGCTGAGGCGAGTGGATTGCTTGAGCCCTCAGGTTCGACACCAGCCTGGGCAACTTGGCAAGACTTTGTCTCTACAAAAAAATTTTTAAAAATTAACCAGAAGTGGTAGTGGGCACCTGTAGTTCCGGCTCCTTGGAAGGCTGAGGCAGTAAGATCATCAGAGCCTAGCAAGTTGACACTGGGGTGGCCATGAGTGTTCCACTGCCTTCCAGCCTGGGCAACACAGTGAGACTCCAACTCAAAAAAGAAAATTTTTCCTATAAACTTTATAAACTGAATTGTGGAAGAAGGGAGAGAGAAAAAATAAATAAACCAAGTTTGCAACACATTCAGCATTAATCATGAGGTCAGCTTGCTCCTTGGCTTGCTTCCTCATAGTTGTCTGCAGCCTATTAGCCCAGAATCATGTAGACCATATCACAAGATTATAGTTCCCCTTAACTGCTCTATAGATAACAACTTGAGTATTGTGAAATGTTAAGTTTTCCATTTGCAATATCCTTCAGACCCTGCTTACCAATAATTCTACTGATGTCAGCCGGTCAAGGATTCACCAAAGAATTCAATTTCTACATCCTTATTTTTTCTTCCTTACCCCAACCAGTCAACAATTTTAATTTTCTAGCCCTTCACCCTCCATAATCCCCTTAAAAATTCCAGCTCATAACTTATTGGGAAGGTAGATTTGAGTGTCTCTCCCATATCCTGCTTGGTCACCTTATGATCATTAAACTTGATCCCTGCTGCAAACCCTGCTGTCTTAGCCTGTCACTGTGAAGTGAGCATACAAACCTGGTGGCCCCGTAACAGTCTTGAGCTATGTACAAAAATAAACAAGACGTCTTTATGTGTTATCTTAAAACAGCTCCAGGAAAACTTCTTTAATGCTCAGTATGGGTTATGAGCTCAAGTTATTTATAGTATGTTGTCCATACTTCTATAACAGCCTTTATTACATGATCATAATTGCCTATTTACATTTTCTTTCCCAAGACTGTAAGCTGTTTGAATACAAGAGCCAGTTCTATTGCTTGAAACATAGAAGATTATTAATAAATGCTTATTAAAAGAAATGTTAATGAGGAAGCAAGATGGTGATGGAACCAGTGAGAGTGTGAGAGCCTCTGCAAGGGTGAGTGTCCATAAAGACAGTTTGCGTGAGTGGGTTAGTGCAGCTGAGTAAGTGAAAGTCCATCTATGGGGAGACTCAGGATCAAGCACCTAGGACTCCCCTCTGGAGGTGGCTACAACCCACCACTACCCTGAGATCCAATGTCCCAGTGTGCAAGATTGTCAGCCATTCTCAGGGATCTCTCAGGAGGAAGCAGCAGAAGTCAGCTGCTCCCCAGTGCCTGGCACTTGGACTGCACCATCACCTGCAGTAGCAGGCTGAGCATTAGTGATGAGAACCTTGGAGAGGGCACAGCAAGGAAATCTGGAACTGAGTCACACCGTGGCTAGGAGACACCAATTGCTACCATATTCTTTGTCCTGGACCAGGCAGAGACCTGGGTTGACCCACTCAGTTCTGTTCAGCCTCCAACCTGACACCTGGAGGAGATCTCTGTACCTCTCTGAGATTGAGCATTGCTGACCCAGAGAGGAAACTTCAGGAGTGGTCACAAAGTGATGGATACCCCACCCCCATGCTGGACCAGGCATGGGCACATCTAATCTGAGTGGGGGACTGGGCAACAACAGCAGTAGTGGATGAGTTGGGTGAGTTGGGAACTGATTCACCCTCCTCCCACAGCAGTGTATTGGGCATCTGACCCACACTAAGAGCAACCCCACTGGCCTGCAACAAGATCAGAGAGGAAGGTTTGGACACCAGAGCTCTCTCCCTACCATAGCTGTGGCCAGAAGTGGAAGTTGTGTTTGGGAAAGGAACCTGAACTTCCAGAAACAGTCACAGAGGGAGATCTTTTTTTCTGTCTCTTTTTTTTTTTTTATGTTTCAGTACTTGTTATGTTTTTAATTTTTTGGTATTTTTAGTCTCTCTGTTTGCATATGGGTATTTTTTAGGACAAGTCCATCATCAGAGTTATTGTTTTGTTTTTGTTTGTTTCTTTATTTATTCATTAGTTGGCATGCCTATCTGTTTTCCTTCTCTTCCTGTCTTTTCATCTTCCTTTTGTCTCCCTTTTTCATTTTTTCCATTCTTTTCCTTTTTCTTATCTTATTTTGCTTTCAGAAGCCATACATATGCCCCCACTGCATGGACAGATTTGTAAGGTGGTGGGAAGTGGATTCCAGGAGCCCACACAGCTGTCAGTGAATACTGTGATCTGCAAATAGCTTCTGAACCACCGTTTCCCCATCACACCTTAATCTGACCTCAAAACTGCAAAAAACACAGCCCCTCATCCCCAGTCCATCTTTAAAACTGAACAAATCCAGAGGAACTACATAAGGAAGAATAGGGTATTAGGTAAACAGAAGTGAAAGCTATTCCCCATATCACTGAGCAACGAAATTAAAGAAGGGGGGAAGGAGGAGGAAAGCCATCATAAATGAAGAAAAATCAAAGAAAGAACATTTCCCTTATCTCATCAGAGATGTGGGATTCTGCAAGAAATTCAGATACTTCCTGCAAGATATCAAATGACAAGGCCAACTCCTAGACACATAGTAATTTGCCTACCCAAAGTAGGTATAAAAGAAAAAATTCTAAAGGCCGCAAGAGAAAAGGTCAGACTACTTACTGGGGAAAAACAATTAGAATAGCAGAAGACTTACCTACAGAAACACTACAAGCTAGAAGAGACTGGAGTACAAGCTCCCAAGTTCTCAAAGATAAATAATTCCAACCAATAATTTCCTGTCCAGCTAATTAAGCTTCATCAGCAATGAAGGATTCAAATATTTCCCAGATCTTCGGTCCCTAAGAGTATACACTGCATCTAGACCAGCTCTGCAAGAAATACTTAAGAAAGTATTAAACACAAAGAAAGAAAAAAAGAATGACCACTCTCTTCCCAAGAATGCAGGAAAAATATAGAAAACACACACATATATCAACCCCCAAATCAAAAGAAAACCAACAAATAAACAAACAACAATAAATGCTAAAAGAACCTCATGACAAGGATAAACTCTCACATCTCAATAATTAGCCTGAGTGTGAATGGAGTAAATGCACCACTAAAAAGATATAGAATGGCAAACTGGATAAAAAAAACATGATACAACAATATGCTGTCTTCAGGAGACACATCTCACCAGAATGGACACCCACAAACCCAAAGTAAGAGGATGGAAAACAAATTATCAGGCAAATAGAACATGAAAGCAGGAGTTGTAATCTTAATATCAGACAAAAATATTCTTTAAGTTATCAAAATTTTTAAAAAATACAGAAGGTCACTACATAATGATAAAAGGTTCAACCCATCAACAAGAAATATCTATCCTAAATGTAAATGCACTCAACATAGAAGCACCAATCTTTATAAAATAGCTTCTAGGCAAACTAAAAAAAGATATTGACTATAACACTATCATAGCTGGGGACTTAAATACCTCACTAACAGCCCTAGATAGATCATCAAGGCAAAAAATCAACCAGGAGATCCAGAACCTCAACTTGACACTCAACCAAATGGACTTAATAGATTCCTGCAGAACACTCCACCCAACAACCATAGAATATACATTCTACTCATCACCACATGGAACATACTCCAAGATTGGCCATATCCTTGGCCATAAATCAAGCATAAACTATTTCATGAGATTGAAATACTTCCATGCACCTTCTCAGACCATAGTGGAATAAAAATAAATATCAACACCAACAAAGCTACCACAAATCCCACCAAGACATGGACACTAAACAGCATGATGCTAAACAACTCCTGGGTCAACATGGAAATCAAAACAGAAATTTAAAAATTTCTTGAAACAAATAAAAATAAAGATACATCTTACCATAACCTCTGGGATGCCATGAAATCAGTACTGAGAGGGAAATTCATTTATTTATGAGCACACATCCAGAAAATGGAAAGATCACAAGTTAACAGTCTAACAAATCACCTAAAGGAGCTGGAAAGACAAGATGACCAAAACTCTAACTTCAGCAAAAGAATACCAGATCTCCAAAGTAAAAGTCAAAATAAAGGCTATAGAAAACAAAAATATCATAGAAAAAAAATCAATGAAACAAAAAATTGGTTCTTTGAAAGAATAAACAAGATTGACAGATTGACAGACACTTAGCCAGATTGGCCAAGAAAAACAGAGTAAAAGCCCAAATAAACACAACCAGAAATGTAAAAGATCAAATCACAACAGATCCCGAGGAAAGACAAAAAATTATCAGAGATTACTATGCATTCCTGTATGGAAACAAACTCAAAAACCTAAATGAAATTGAGAACTTTCTGTCATCACACAACCTCCAAAGGTTAAAACAGGAAGAAATTGAGACATTAAATAGACCAATAACAACCCAGGAGATTGACTCCATCATATGAAAATTACCCACAAAAAACCGTCCTGGACCAGACAGCTTTCCAGCAGAGTTCTACAAAACATACATGGAAGAGCTGATACTAATCCTATTGAAAGTATTCCAAGCAATCAAGAAAGACCAAACTCTCCCGAAATCATTGTACGAAGCTCACATCACACTAATACCCAAACTAGGTTAAGATCCAACAAAGAAAGAGAGCTATAGGATAATATCCCCAATTAACATAGATGCAAAAATAGTCAACAAGAGTCTAACAAGTCTGATTCAATAACAATTCTCAAAAATCAACCACCATGACAAAAGAAGGCTTCATCCCCATGATGCAGGGCTGGTTCAACATCTGCAAGACCATAAATGTAATTAAATACATTAACAGAATTAAAAACAAGAACCACATGATTATTTCATTAGCTGCAGTAAAAGCTTTTGATAAAACCCAGCATCCCTTCTTGATAAAAACCCTTGAACACCTAGGCACAGAGGGAACATACATTAAAATAGTAAGGTATTCATCTAAAATACACTCACAGACAATATATTGCTAAACAGACTAAAACTGGAAGGATTTACCCTGAAAACCAGGACGGACAAGGCTGCTCACTTTCACCCCTCCTGTTCAACATAGTGTTGTAAGTCCTAGCCAGAGAAATCAGACAAGAGAAGGAAATCAGGAGCGTCCCATCAGGAAAAGAGGAAGTCAATTTTTCCCTCTTTGCTGACGATGTGACCCTGTACCTCAAAAACTCCAAGAGAATCTCAAAAACCTTCTTGCACTGATAAGGGACTTCAGCAAAGTCTCAGGGTACGAAATCAACATGCAGGAGACAGTCGCATTCTTATATATCAACAACACACAGGCAGAGAACCAAAAAAAAAGCACAATCCTACTCACAATAGGAACAACAACAACAAAGAAACACCTCAGTATCTTCCTAACTAGAGAAGTGAAAGAACTTTAAAATGAAAACTACAAAATACTTCTCAAAGAAATAAAAAATGAGACAAACAAATGGAAAAATATTCCATGCTCATGGATTTGAAGAATCAATATTTTTAAGATGCCCATATTAATATACAGATTTAATGCAATACCTATTAAATGACCAGCATCATTCTACTCAGACCTGGAAACAACAATACAGAAATTCATATGGAAACATAAATGGTCATGAATAACCAAAATAATTCTCAGCAAAAGAAACACAGCAGGAGGTAATATACTTCCAGACTTTAAACTTTATTATAAGGCTACAATAATCAAAGCAACCTGGCATTGGTACAAGAACAGGTATATAGACCAATGGAACAAGATAGAGATTCCAGAAGCAAAACCTCAATTTCTCAGCCAACTCATCTTAGACAAAGCTTCCACTAAAAACTACCAGAAAGAGAAGAACCTTTCAATAAATGGTTCTTGGAAAACTAACCACGTGCAGAAGAATTAAACAGGACTTCTATCTATCACCATATACAAAAATAAACCCCAAATGCATCAGACCTAAACATAAACCTTAAACTATAAGAATTTTAGAAAATACAGAAGACACCCATATGTGAATTGGAACTGGCAACCAATCCCTGATCAAAACCCCAAATGCCAATGCCATAAGAGATAAAATGGACAAATGGGACCTCATCAAACTGACAAGTTTCTGCAAAGCAAAAGAAATCATCATGAGAGTGGGGAGTCAGCACACAGAATGGGAAAAAATATTTGCCAACTGTATATCTGACAAAAACCAACATCCAGGATCTACAAAGAACTTAAATGTGCTGAAAAAACAAACAAACAAAAACATCCTTATTAAAAAGTGGGCAAAAGATATGGATAGACACTTCTCAAAAGAAGACATGCAAGCAGCCAACAGATACTTGAAAAAATGCTCACCCTCACTAATCATCAAAGAAATGCAAATTTAAACCACACTGACATATCACCTAACTCCCATTCAGTATGGTCATCATCAATAACTCAAAAAACAACAGAAGCTGGAGAGGATGCAGGGTAAAAGGAACACTTTTACAAAGTTGGTGGGATTGTAAACTAGTACAACCTCTGTAGAAAACTGTGTGGCAAATCCTAAAAGATCTAAAAATCAATCTTCCAACCTTCCATCCAACCCAGCAATCCCCCTCTGGGAATATACCCAGAGGAACTCAAATCACTGTATGCAAAAGATGCCTGAATATATGCATGTTTATTGCAGCATTATTCACTCTAGCAAAAAAAAAATGCATATACACAGTGAAATATGATGCAGCTATAATGAAGGACAAAATTAAGAACTTTGCAGAAATTTGAGGGATTTAGAGTCTGCAATACTCAGTGATATATCACAAAAACAAAGAACTAAATACCACATGTTCTCACTCATAAGCAGACCCTGAACAATTATCATAATACTGTAAGAAAGGGATTGGCAGTAGTGGGAAACTGCCAATGGGGGGACAGGGGAGCTCTTCATCAATAAGAGTACCTGATCTCAAACCAGGCGAAGTGGGGACCAAAGTGAGGTCCAAACTTTACCTTTAAAATGACCACTTTTATACGTAACCCTGAATTGTACTCATCTTTCAAATAAAAATTATAAAAAGAGAAAAGAAAAAAAGAAAGAAATGTCAGATACTAAAGGAAAATAATTTACTTCATAATTTATCCTAGAAAGTCTCTAGCTACTTGGAAGTAAAGCAAATCAACTACTTGCTTAAAAAGGGAATGCAACCTCTCACCAAGAAATAAGACAAGATGAAAATCTGATTTAAAAAATAGAAAACTGTCAGCTACATATTGTGTGTTTCTACCAAGACTTAAAATTTGCATCATAAAAATGAGATCATTCTGGAAATGAGATTAGAACATAAAAAATTATTTTAGTTGGTTTCTATAAATTCTGTGATATATTAGGCCTGTAATGTGGTACTTTAAATCTAGACCACATTGAAGTATTTTAAATATTTTAATGAAGATATCTAGTTCATGATCAATTTAATCTTTCTCTTTTTATAAATTTTTCAATATCTCTCTCCAAAAATTATTGGATATCATAGAAGCCATTCCCTAAAATAAAAGATATTTTCCCTTGGACCATCCAAGAGTTATAGCATCTAAAGCTATGACACATGTGATCTTCCTAAACCTTACTTCAGTCCTATCTTGATCTAATTCCATACATAACTCAAGAAGCAAAAGAATCTCACATAAAGGAAGAACAACTCCTATGTGAAGAGAAACCATTTTCTCTCTACAATATAAAATGTTTATTCATACAGTGGTGTTCCTCCCTTATTGAGAACAAATCCCGTAGTGTCAGTGACATTTTCGTCACATACATGCAATTTTTAAAAAGAGTTGCCATGTGGATTAACAACTCAGAATTAAAACTATACATATATTCTGGAATTGAGCAATTAAGTGGAATGCAGATTGTGCAAACTAGGTTTCTCATTGCTAGCGTGGGAGTTTACAGATGAGCAAAGGGAATAGGCTAGGTTTATTCATGTGAGAATGGATTCGAGTTGGAAACATGAATAAATACAAATATAAATATATATATTTATATACATTAGTAGGCATATATAATTTTTCTTGCTGTTTCTGCTAAGAGGGCCTACAAGCAAGGACACCCCAATAGCAACAAGCATATCTCAGTCTCAAGTCGGTTTCTAATACTATTCTCCGGTAAAAAGAATGAATGATTTTGAAGAGATTTTGATTATATGACGAGGGTAGGAAATATACAAGAGGAGTCTGGGGTAACCTCTAGTGCCAAAAAATAAAGAAGTGTTAGGACACACGAATTCCACACTCACATTCATAATGACTGAGGTATGTTAAAAGGGTACAGAAAGAGAACAAAAAGAGTTCCCAATGACCACCAATGGAATTATTTGAGCATTGGATTATAATCCAAAGTATATATCAAAAAGATCCTTAAATCCATACTGATATTTAAAAAATGACTGGGTAAATAAATAATGGAGTAGGATAGAAAGCTCTCCTGTGTAGAACAATTAGATATTCCATCCTCAAGGAAGTGGGTCATAACTCCTGCACATGGTGAATTTCCTTCAAAGATGAAAAGGAGGCAAAGGTATGTTATAATAGGTGAAAACTAGTGAACACTACCTTAGCTAGGTGATGTAGTTTGACTTCAGGATGATAAGCCATGTTGATAATACGTACTTTTCATATAATAGGATGAAAATTACACTTTACTTTTGAAGTCTCATTGCTAAAAACCATAACTCCAGTTTAGTCATGATAGAAACATCAGAAAAATCCAAACTAAGAGACTTTCTCCAAAATAACTGACCAGTAGTTTTCAAAACTATTGCGGTCATAAAAAATCAGGAAAATATGAAAAACTATCAGTCTAGAAGAAGTTAAGAAGTCATGAAAACCTAATGTAGTGTTTTAGGTTTGGGTGGGATCCTGGAACAGAAAAATGACCCTGACTAAAATTAGAGAAATGTGAATAAAGTATGGATTTATTTAACATAAAGGCAACGATATTTTAACTGGTTGTGACAAATGTACCATATTAATGTAAAATGCTAATAACAGGGAAAACATGGTGTGAAGTATATGAGAACTCTCTGTACTATCTTTGAAAGTTTTCGGTAAATCTAGATGGATTAAATACTTAACTATAAGATATCAAGCCATTGAAAACCTAGAAGAAACCATAGGAGACACTCTTCTGGACATTGACAAAGGCAACAATTTATGGTCAAGTCCTCAAAAGTAAATGTAGCAAAACCAAAAATTGACAAGTGAAATATAATTAAATGAAAGAGATTCAGCACAGTAAATTATCTACCAACAGAATAGAAACAACCACAGAATGGGAAAAATATTAGTAAACTATATATTTGACAAAGAGCTAATATCCAAAGTCTATAAGGAACTTAAACCAATCAACAGGAAAAAAATAACAATAACTCCATTGGAAAGTAGGCAATGGACATGAACAAACACTTCCATAAAAAGACATACAAGAATCCAATAAACATATGACAAAATGTTCTACATAGCTAATCATCAGATAAATGGAAATTATAATAACTATAATTAGATACCATCTCATAGCCATCAAAATGGCTACTATTAGCCGGGCTCGGTGGCTCAGCCTGTAATCCCGTGCCTTGGGAGGCTGAGGTGAGTGAATTGCCTGAGCCCGTGGGTTCAAGACCCGCTTGGGCAACTTGGTGAGACCTCATCTCTACAATAAATCAAAATATTAGCCAGGTGTAGTAGCCCACGCCTGTAGTTCCAGCTACTTGGAAGACTGAGGTGGAAAGATCACCAGGGCCCAGCAGGTCAAGGCTGCGGTGGTCAGGAGCTGCCACTGCACTCTAGTCTGGGCGACAGAGTGAGACTCCAACTGAAAAAAAAAAAATGGCTATTATTAAGAAGTCATGACCAGGCATGGTGGCTCACACCTATAATTCCAGCACTTTTGGAGGCTGAAACAAGAGGATTGCCTGAGCCCTGGGTTCAAGACCATCCTGGACAACAAAGTGAGACCTCACCTCTACACAAATAAATAAATATATTTTTTAAAAAGATGTCAAAAAAATGTTATAGAGGTCGCAGAGAAAAGAGAACTCTTCTACACTGTTTGTGGGAATGTAAGCTAGTTTAGCCCCTGTGGAAAACAGTTTGGAAATTTCTACTAGATCTAAAAATAGAGTTACCATTTGACCCAGCAAATTCACTACTGGGTATATACCTAGAGAAGCATAAATCATTCTATCAAAAAAACATCTGCACTTGTAAGCTTTTTGCAGGACTATTCGCAGTGACAAAAACATGGAAGCAGCCTAGGTGCCCATCAATGGTGGACTTGGTAAGGAACATGTGGTATGTGCACATCATGGAATACTACACAACTGCAAAGAATAATGAAACCATGTCCTTCGTGGCAACATGGATGCAGCTGGAGGCCATCATTTTAAATAAATTAACACAGAAACAGCAATATTCTCACTTATAAGTGGAAGCTAAACACTGGGTACAAATGGAGTAAAGATGGGAACAACACACAATGAAGACTCCTTAGGGAGGGAGGGAGGGAAAGGAGCAAGGGTGGAAATAGTACCCATTTGGTACTGTACACATCATTTGTGTGACAAGTTTAATAGAAGCCCATGCCTCACCATCATGTAAAATATCCATGTAAAAAACATGTACTCTTTGAATCTAAAATTTAAATTTAAATTAAAGTTTAGTTTAAAAAAAAGGATATCTTTGAAATCTTAATTCAGTAGATGTTCAGGGAGAGCATGAAGAGGCAATAAATTGTTAACTCTCATTACATATTTTTATTTCCTCCTACCTCTGCACTTACACTATCTGAAGTGTATTTCCTCCTTTAATTCCTTATATCTTAAAAAGAAAACAAACACACAAATAAACAGTGCCATATTGGTAAGACTTTTCTGAAAACTGCCCTCATGAATAGAATTGGTGGAAATAGCATTTTTGTCTTGTATCTAACTTCAAATAAATGTTTCCATATGATGCACCATTAAATATGATGATACATATGTATATTTCCTTATTCAGTGGAATATAATTTTATTCTACTCATCTTCTGGTATAAAGGTGTTTTAGTAAATAGTTAATAAAATAAGTTGATAATACATTTTTATTAAATACCTTAACTGTCCCATTGAGATGATCATCTTTGATTTTTCTAATAAAATACTACTCTTACTTTTCAAAATGTCTTGCCAAGACCAGCAGTAACAGCATCATCAGAGAAATTATTAGCAGTGTGAATTATTGGTCCCCACTCCAGACCTACTGAATCAGAACTTCTGGGTTAGAGGCAAGCAATTGTATTTCAACAAGCCTTCCAGCTGATTCTGATACTAATTCAATGCACCCTTTCATGATCCTGTCAAGTGTTATATTTTATTACTGAATTTTATCATATAAATCAATCCAGGGAAACTTGAAATTATCATATTTTATCCATTTTATATAATGTGAAATTGGAATTCAAATTCTTATTTAGAATTTTTGCATCTATGTTAATGAAAGAAATGTCTCTGTAGCTTCCTTGTTAGCCACAGTCACCTATAATAAAGTGGAGAATTTTGACTTTTTTGTTTTTTTTTCTGGAAGATTTGGTATAAGACTGGAATCATATATTCCTCAAATATCTGGTATATTTCACTGGTGAAGCCATCAGAATCTAGAACTTTCTTTATGAAGAAATGCTTAATCAAGGTATTAATTATTAATATTTATAGGACAATTTATGTGTTTTGTGTCAATTTTCATAAAGCTATTCTTAATATAGGAATTGGTTAACCACATACATTTTTAAATTTTTGGACAAAATTTATAATTGTATATATTCTATAATTACTTGTTTTTTTATATTTGTCTGAAATGTATTAATTTTAACTCTTTTCATAACTACTTTCTTTCCTCTATTTTCTGTGGAATTATTCTTTTTTATTGCTATATAAGTAATTAGCTCACTTATTTTCAACTTTCATCTCTTAATATATTCCACATTTTAAAGTATTAATTTATCTCTCTAAATCACATTATCTGTGTCCCACAAGTTTTGAAATGTTGTGTTTTCTTTTCTTATTTATTTCAGTGTCCATGAGTCTCCAAATTATGACTTTTTAATAGTTTTCTTCTATTATTTCTTTCTGGGTTACTTATATTGGTGTCAGAGGTGTGGCTATTTGCTTTATAGACCAACATAAAATCAAATATTTTGAGTATGCTGCATGTGAATAGGAAAAAAAATATATTCTGGAGCATTTGTGTTTCATATGTGTCCATTAGGACAAATTTATTAATCATGCTCTCAAACTCAGGGAAATTTTCTAATATGATTAGTATTTGATATATTATTTCTTGTTGTACTGCCATTTTTAAATTTTTTTTTTTTGGTCGTTGTTCTGGGTATTTTAGCCCATGTTAGAAAAAGCACTGAAACTGTTTTGGTGAATTGTACCTTCTATTATAATAGGAAAACTGCTGAAGTTTAATAGTTGCTTTATATCTTAAAGAATGTCTTCTTTTTTTTCTTTTGATAGGTCTTCTCACCACACAAAAATAATAATAGCCATGAAAGCGAGCTTAACTAAGATTAGTATAGTTTTTCCAACTTGCTTTAGTTCTTATTTATGTTTTTTATTTATTTCCTTCCAATTTTTCTTTATTCTTATGTTTATAACTTTCCTTTTCTAAAAAGTGTGGCAGGATTACTTTTACAATGGTACAACCATCTTTAAAACAGATCATTTGGTCCAGTTTTCACAATTGGAAATGCTTATATGTTGTTATTTACATTTTTTACCTTTCTTTGTGTTTTCGGTTTGTCCCACCTTTTGTGACTCCTTGAGTCATGTTTCTTGCATTTATAAAATTGATTATTTTTTGTCATTCCACTTTTAGTTCTGTTATTTGTTCATACTACCATAAATATAAGTCAACACGTTGCTATACTTCTAGCTATTGATGTAGGCTAGATGCTGGAAATATATTTATTTAATGAATGAATGAAGATAACAATTTATCTTAAACTACACAATTAGTGACAATGGTGAATACACTTTAAAGGGTAATAAAAAAGGTACTATAGTTTTTACCTAAGTTTTAAAAGTATTACTAAAAAAATTAATTCTTTAGTCCTTAAGGAGCAGTGTTGAATTTTATCAGAACATATTATTGAATCTAGTAGCAATTGAAAGAAATTTTAACGAAATTAGTCGACTTTATATAAAATGATAATTAAAAATATTTCCAATCTTTTCCAATGCATCGTTAAGATGGTTGCTTTCAGTATATAGTTTTTGCAAATCAAATTAATTTTATATATTTCATGATACATTAATAATATAGATGCTAAATATATGCCTAAGAATGTAAGATCCAAAGAGGCATATGTGCTGGATATTCAGTCAAGCATGAACAGAGTCAATAAACTGAGATTATTTCTAAGCATGTCTTTAGACATATAGCAAAAATATATTAAACTTATTGCCCCAAATAGTCCATGAAGTCAATTACTATTGAGAATAACTAAGATTTTTCACGAAATAGATGCCAAAGAAATAATTTTATAGAATCCTTTCAGCATATTCATATTCTAAAACACTTGCAGGACACATTATTAATGACAACTAGAGACTTTTGGATATTACTCAAATAAATCACAGCATTCCCAATTGGCCATTGGCTGCTCTCACCAGTTTGGGGGAAAAAATGTTTAAATCATCCCTGAATTGTAAGGTATTCTACAGTCAGGAAATTTTTCTGCTGATTATCCAGAGGAAGACTCATACTTATTATGCTAATGTATATTACATGGCACAACATTTATTCTTTGAAAGGAAATATATTTTTCATGTGCATATCACAGTATTAATTTAAGTGATTGGTTTACCAAAATAATATTTTGTGGAGGAAGAAAGCGAAATTTTGAATATTTCAAAATAAAAAGAAATTTTATCTTGCAATATCTTTTATGTTGCTTCTAAGTATAATTCTGAAAATAACCTCTGTAACATTGATGAAGCCAGAAGAATGTGTAAACTGAATAGTAGCAAAATTAATAACCTGGAAGAAGTCAACCCACTGAAATTTCACTCTTCTATTCTGTGTTCAATAATAAATTGTTTTCACATCTTAACTTTTATACTATCTTCTGGCATACATTACACAGTGCCTTTTCTAGTGAAAATTTATTTTTTTAAACAAAAAACACCAAAACCTTGTATTTGGATATAATAAATGTATATAACATGTCCATCAAAAAATATTAAAATTATTCAAGTGACAGTAAAAAGGGAAAAGAGCATATTTCTCAATGACTAGAGAAATGCAATGAACAAATAAGTATAAACTTTGTTTTTTCATGGAAAGATATGTATTATATCACACATTGACATAAAAATATGAACAATCCAAAAAACAAATTATTAGGTGACATTTGTTTGTTCTTTACTAAATATTGAATTATAAATTAAAGCCATCTTTTTTTCTCATCTGTAGATTTTCATAGTCTCAATGAAGACGAAAATTTTTCAGCAGAACTGTGGCAGAATAAGGCTTTTAAGAAATGAACTTTACATTGGGAAATTTTGTAGAATTATTATAAGATATATGTACTAGTTTAGTGATCATGTTGATGATTTTCATTGCTCTTTTTATTAACATACACTCTTTGATTAAGTAAACTCCTGGGTCAAGTCTGTGTATTCTAAGGAATGTGCAGTTGAGGGATCTCTGTGTATATAAGCAACAGAAACTACTAAGGTTTGTAACGTGCCCTTTCCCACCATCTCTCTCAAGCTGCCTGATGATTTTTGCTTCCTATGAAAGAAAACGCTAGGGCTTGGAGCAATATTTCTCTCTCCTACCATCACTGTTGCATTCAGAATTAAATTTCCAAAACATGCTTTCAGGGGAGACACATTCAAACCATAGAAAAAATTATTAAAATGCTATTTTTTTTTTCTTATCTGCTTTTATGACTTCCTCAAAGTGCTTGTTAACTTTTGAAATTAGGTTCATGTGAGATCTATCTCTAATATTCTAGAAAAATCATAGTTTTGTAAATTATCTGGATTTTATCACTGTTACGGGATAAAGTGCTATTCTCATGAAGACTTTCATAATAAAAAGTGGAAACCAAACTAGTACATATCTAGTGATTTTTGTTTGTAGGCTAGACATTGCAGATAATAGATAGATTCTGGTTTTTGTGTTTATTTCTGTTCTGGCACACAGCTAAATCACTATGAAATTACCTTGAGCTTACAGGGCTTTTTGGTTCATGACTCCTTGAATGTTTATTAAACCTTGAGGAACTTACCATGCCCTGCTAACTTGGCAACATTTCAAACTCCAAACAATGTCTCTCATTGGGAGAAACAAACTGAAAATATCTCTTTGTTCTTTTATCCTTTAAGCTTTTGCTTTCTACTAGCATCCTTTGAATTTGTTCATGTGTTTTTCAGGGGTTGGGCAAGAATGAGAGAAGTTTATAAGTAGATGACCAGGGTTCTTCCCCTATGGCTCCTTTATTTCTTCCCTCAATTTCTATTTTCCTTGGCAATCCTAAACTCTATTCTCTGACACTTCAAGACAATACAAATGTAGCTCTCTATTTGAGTTCAAACCACTCTACATGTCATGCACTGCAGAGTGCCCTCAGGTCAAAATCTTGATGAACATGAATCTTACCCACTGAGATTTAAATATGTTCATTCCAGAGTCAAATTCCTCCTAGTTTTTCTTTCTTTCTCTTCCTTCCTTCCTTTCTTTCTTTCTTTCTTTCTTTCTTTCTTTCTTTCTTCTTTCTTTTCCTAGTTAGGAATTAGTTTGGAACTTTCTATATAGAATAAAGCTCTTTCTATATTCTGTGCAGTTTGTAATTGTATGTGCAGGAAGGGTAGTGATATAATCAATTTTTTTTTTTTTTTGAGTTGGAGTCTCACTCTGTCACCCAGACTAGAGAGCAGTGGCCACTCCTGGCCACTGCAGCCTCGACCTGCTGGGCTCCAGTGATCCTTCCACCTCAGCCTTTCAAGCAGCCAGAACTACAGGTGTGCGCTACCATGCTAGGCTAATTTTTGATTTATTACTAACTGAAACTCTATCTTTTTTTTTATGGAGATTATAAAAATAATACCAAATTCTTAAAGTTATTATAAAGATTAAATCAGATCATTCATATTTATACAAGTCTTTACAAGATTGCCTAGTACATAGTAAAAGCTTAATACATATTAGTTATTTTTACCATAATAATTGCTACTATAAGCTCCTTCACAAAGATAGCTTTGGAAATGACCCAACTTTGAGTAACTGTTTTTTTTAACTGATTGCATTTAGTACTCTAATTACATAAAAATATGTTCTTAAGCAAATATTTAGATATTTTAAAAAGGAAAACATTTTTACTTCAATTATCAGCATCTAGAAAAAATTAATTAAAATTCTATTATGTGTTAGAATTATGATTTCTTCTGAAAATAAAAAGGTTGACAAAATAGAGAAAATCAATAATGTCTATATAATATTTTCAAATTCATTTTTTACACAAAAGCATGATTTTAATAATAAACTGTTTATATGTAAGTGTAGAAGAATGAAGCAACCTAGAATATCTATTGAATCTTTTTTTGCTGTAACTGTTACATATAGTCAATCAGACACTATAAACAAAAGTTTTAATCATATGCATCACATCTAGTGATACTGCTTTATTTTGCATAAATTAACAAGACACCGTGATAGTCTTTTATAAGTCAGGAGACCTAAACAATACCATTTGAAATAGCAAAATTTACTTTCTTACACAAATAAGAAACTTTATCTTTTCAAAAACTTGCTATAACATGACAACTTATGTCCACAAGAAACAAATACTCTCAAAATTTATTCACTCATGGATAAAAGTTACTGATATCAAATATTATTTTACGTTTTAAACTTTGAAAACTATTTTTATATGTATAGCAACATGACTACTAAAAGATGTTTATTCTTCATAGTAAGATAATATAACATCTGCATTGGGATTTACTGAGTGAATTAAGCCTTGCAAGACAGAAATTATTTAGAGTTATTTAATATAATATCAGTATTTACTTATTGTCTGCATATTTTTCATGAGGAAATGCTAAATTGTAAACTTATAGCTATTAATAAGAACGCCAAAAGCATGCTCGCTGAAGACATGAAAATTTTAAAAATTGCTTCTGTTATATTGGCTTACATATTCTCCAACAATTTAATTTAATGAGTGAAAAAGATAAATGAGGGTTTTGAAATATTATTTGCATTTTAATAAGAAAAAGTCTTATCTTGAGTGGTCACCTAGGACAAAAACAGTCATTGCCAGTTTGATTTTAAATATAAATTTCAAAGTTTTAAACAAAACTGCTACAATTTATGACTATTTATGACTAAGAGCTTAATGATAATTTTTACATTCTTCTCATCCTAATCCCATAGCATTTACTTATTCATAGAATCAACCTGAACGTGATTTGATTTCAGTTTCTAATAGACAGCTCAATGAACTTTGATGATCCTTTTGTTTTTGGAGATGTGTGCATTGTTGTAAATTATAATATAATTATAATATAAATTGTAATAAAATAAAATTACAATATAAGTTGTAATAATTATAATTGCAAATATAATAAAAATTGTAATAACATTCAAAAGATTATCACTTCTGTAAGTAACATGGCACATAGAACAGGAGTTAGTAGTAACCTTTTTTTAAACTTTGCTTTCTATTGTTTTCATGAGACATGGGGATATTACATTAAAACTAGATGCATCTTTCATAATATCTAATTACAAAGCATGAAGGTTGAATGTTAGATACACTGTCTTCCTTTAAAAATACATTTACCTCAATTTTTTCCACAGGAGGTCAGAGTAACCATTAAGTGAATCTCACACGGCCTAATGCTTTAACTGAGAGGAATTCTGAATGAAAGAATCAAGCTGTGGATATTCTGTCTGTAAATAGTGCTCTATGTCATGACCCAGGCAAGATCAGTATCCTAGATTTAGACCTTGGGGCTAGAAATTTTACCACCTTTATATATATATATATATATATATATAAAGAATTGAATAACTTGAGTTTAAAAGTATACATCATACATTTTAGTTTAACACAAACATATGATTTAATGTCTAAGTGTTTTCTTGGAATCAAAGTCAAACAATATTAATTCAATGAAGTTGAACTAAAGTGCTGAAAGCAGTTTGTCTAAACAATAAAGACCTAGTGCTTAACTCACAGAAGCTTAATCGCATCTTCAAGAGGGACATAAATGACTCTTATGTTAAAGATTAACTCAAACTCTCAAGTTTGGCAAGATTAGAATAATTCTTGAAATACATATCAGAAATCAGGAACTCGTCTATTTGGCCCCTTTCGTGGTTTTAATTAATGTTAAATATATCATCATAATTGATCTATGTATGTAGATTTTGAATTTATATTCATTCGAAGATATATTATAGAACAGAAATACACGATTAGTAATTTGGTTTTTTTCACACTTAACTTGGTTTCAACAAGCCACTGACCTCTATCCATAAAAGATCAATATTGAAAACTAAGAAGGAATATATATCCAAACGTACTACAAATTATTCTATCTCCTAATTTTTAAAAAAATTTTTCCTTTTTTTTCTTTTTTCTTGTATCAATATTTTCTTTCAGTATAGACAAATCTCAAAAATATATTCTGTTTTTTATTCATTCTAAAATGGTTTTCAAAATTATCTTCTCTGAATGTCTTCTTCCCAAACAAGTACATTCTGACAATCTGGACTATGTGATTTTTTTTCCCCCTGCCAGTCCCTTCTGCTTTCCTCTAAAATAAAATTTTAAATCCTCTATTGTAATTCACTTCTGTGATCCTTAAAACTAGATTGAATTTATGATGTGTCTCTATAGTCCCTACTTTATAGCTTTTATAGTTCTAAATATTTGTTAGTCATTATCATTTGCCTAAAATCTGTCTTTCCCATTGAACTTGAACTCCATGATAGGAGGGACCAACAATCAATTAATACCTATTAATTATTGTCTAGTATTTTAAATTTCTACTTTTCTGTTGAGTTATTAAAAGTAAACATGGTATAACTGTGTCTCTATGCCTAAAACACAGAAAATATTTAGTAAATTTTGCGGAATGTCCACCAACCAGTCCTCTACCCAGAATGTTTAATTAGGTAATCATATCACTGATTAATTTATAAAATGCAACACCTACTTCTGACTTCAAAAATGGCCCATCATCTGCACTGCTATTTATGGGACCACAGAAACCACATGAGTTAAATATTAAAATCAAGGGATTTAAGTGTAAGATAATTGCAACAGAAATATTGTCAAGTAATTGTTTATTTTAAAAAAGAGAGATAAAATAATCATTTACTGACCACTTAGTATGTGCCAGGACCATTCATTTTTTGACTCATGACAATTTGGTTTCCACTCTGCACAATTCCCTTAACACTTTAATGACTTCTATTTTCAACCTGAAAGAAATATTTCAATCTTAAAAATTCAGTATCCAACATGGGTAACCAGTCCTTCTTTCTTAAAATACTCATCTTCCTTAAATTCTTTGCACTTATGATCATGGTCTCCTGGTTTTCCTTATACTTCTGATAACATTTTCTAACACTATGTTTTCTGTAGACTCATACTCTTTTTTTTCCTCTCTCTATCTTTTTTTAATGCTCATATTCTTCTACCAAGACACCAATTGTTGAAGTTTCACTTGCCTTTTTGAGAGAATTTCTTCACACATTGTACATTTTTTGCCTGTCTAAGCATGTTGAGGGTTTAGTTACTATCTACATGCCAATGATCCAGAATTTTACAGTTCTAGTGCAGATACTTCTCTGAGTTCCAGGCACACACAGATAACTGCTATTTTGACATCTCTACTTTTCTACCTCAAATTTTACCTATCTGCATATAGAAAGAACAAATGATAGCTTGATATGTACTGTTACCCAAAGTAGTCTTTACACATTCCCAGGGAATAGATCAATTATCCATCTTATATCTCAAAACCAGTATTTTGCATGTTCCATTATATTAAACTCTCAGTCCTGTTTATAATTCATTATAAGATCCTGTTGATTTTACCTTTACTCTCTAAATATTTTTTAAATACCTCCATCTTCAAACAGCATTTGGAACTGGCATTTTCAAAACATAACTTTTTCTTTTATATGCACACACACTTGCCATTTTATGACAAAAGAGGTGAACTGACAGGGTTACAAACATAGAATTCACTTGCATTTCCATATTCTGTGACCCAAAAGCAGCTGACTTATTCATTGATTGAATAGTGGAGGGGTCAGCTAAGATGTCAAGTCAGAAATAAAACTTTGGAAAACTGATGCATTCTCTGTCAGAATATGGCCACTGTTGTGAACCAAAAACTGATCTGTGGTCTTATGTCCCCAGTAGTCATAAAAAGGTTTTGTCACCAAAGCTAACAACACTATTATGCGTAGCATTTCACTTGCAGAATGTATTTTTCTAGTTCATTCATTCTTAGGAACTTCTGGATAACATATCACGATACTTAAGAGATAAACCATTGTAGGTGACAATAAGGGTTCCACTGACACTGAATTGAACCTTTGACTACCACCTGGCCATATCAGATTCATATTCCATAGTACCCACAGTAAAATAATAGAATGACTAAACTAGATAATTAGGATGACTAGAATAAATGACCTTGTTAGCATGAGAAGCTACTACAGGGAGAAGTGTGATTAGAATAAAGGGGGATCAACTGGCATCTCTTGCTGTTTCCATGCCTAGTAATAACTGTAAATGGATAATTAAAGTAACCATAAGGGCAAGGTAACTAAAGATGCAAATTATTTGAGAATAACGTTCTGGGTTATTTTAACAAACATCCTGAAGTGCGGGCCACACGTAAGTAAAAATAAAAAGAAGTTTCAGAATAACAGTGGTGTTTGCATTTCTGTTCGTTTGCCAACAACCCTCTTTAAAGTCTTCTTTTAGGTTATTTCAATGGCTGCTATTCTGAAGAACTGAGCTTCCATCACCCTTCTTAGAGAAGAAAGAACACCCTGTTTTCACTTATGCCACAGGTGTCATTAGAGGTTATAAGCTTATCTGTATAGTTCAGGGTATATATTGTGCTAAGTCCAGTTTCCATAGATCAACAGATCCCCTCAGACCAACCTGTTCCCTAGACCTTAGCTTTTACTTCAGAGCTGCCCAGCAATGGAAAGATACAACGTCAAGTCATAAACTCGGTCACCACTACTCTCACCTCACCTTTTAACATTAATTATCTTAACCCTTCCCAGGAACATGGACTAACTTTCAGTGATGCTTCCATCATTACCAACTCAGTGAACACCTCAGTAGTTCCAGTATCTAGGTACAACAAAACATTCTCATGTTAGCTCTATCTTCCCCAGCAACTTCCTAAAAGGACAGAATTAACAGAACCTGGAAGTGGTGAAAATTAGCATTCTATAGGGAAAGCTTTGACCAGAGAGAAATGAGAAAGTAAGGGATCTATAGACCAACTACTCACTTAATCTTTTCTACCCTGACAGCAGGGGTTCCATTTATTGTCTCTGAACTTGACTCATGTGATTAACTACAAAGGTGTAATTGTGAGAACATGCCCAATAAGGTAATATACAACCTTAAATTGGTTTTTTCACCTACTCTGTTTCATTGTTTTTTAGTTTTCAATTATTTTGCTTTAAGTACAATTTTGTTTATATTGCCACAAATTAAGAATAGGTTCCATCATCTTTTCTGAAGTGTGATCATTGTACAACATAGCAACATACTGAACCACTACTACCTAGGTTGGACTAGTTAGGAGATTTTATAGATGATGGCTCAGCTACTCAGCTATTTAATATGATCTTTCACGTTTTCTTCCTTTCCTCTCTTGCCTCCCTAGATTGTAACCCACAAAAAAGCATTAACAGGTAAGCATCGTTTCGATTGGTTATTTACAGAACCCAGGCTCAAAAAGCCACGTCAATGTCCTCAAACATCTCTTTTACATCTCCTACTGCCAGTTAAGTTAGCTACTGAAACTCAGTTAAGGAATTTATAAACGTATCGTATCCTGTGTTTGTTTCTCAAACAACACTGAGATCTGCCTAAGGAGAGGAATCATGGAGAGTCTTCCAATCCTCTTTTAAAGGTTTAATGGAACTTGTTTATTTAGCAAAAAAAGAAATATTTCCAAATATTGCAAAATAATGTGAAGACACGTGAGTATTTGGAACATATGTTTATCAAGGATTAAAGCATTAGTAATTGAAAAGAGAAGAAAAAGTAGGTTGGTTTAACATTATACCATGGTAAACACTATTTTATTAAGCTTCATGGATATAAGAACAACAGAACCTTCACTATAAAATATTTAAACAATGTGTGAGGAAAATAAAATTGAAAGGGAACAAATTACATACTTCTGAAAAGTTTTGACAGAACTTTGTCAGATGCAGAAAGTGAGAGATAAAGCAAAGCAAAATATAGCCTAATGATGCACATCAAAAAAGTTAGAACAGATTTTTATAAATAATATATATAAGCTTTTAAACAATTCAGTAGCTATTTTTTTCTCACATCTAATTTTCTACATTATCACTTTTTTCTATAGAGTTGATATGTTTGGATTTTGAGTGAGGAATCTGTCTTGCCAAGCAAAGGACTTGCCTTATAGACACTATTATCAACACTAACATTTCTTGCATTTATTCTTTCTAAAACTTGTACACAATCTGACAATCATTTTTAATACCCATTTATTCAGACTTCAGCACTTTGACAAGTATGCAATTTTCACACCTTCATGTTGGCAAAGGACAAACATGAAGCCAAAAGAGCTTATCTTACTGGGTCAAAAAAAACACACTACATAGCAGATCATGGATCTGCTCATAGGTTCAACTGGACAGGTTAACCTTCATTCTACATTCCACTTGCCTTATCTTCTCAAGTTGGTCACACATCCTCAAGGCCTACTTATACTCACTTCTAAATATAAAGACTTGAACTTTTCCCAAAATCAACATATTGTATCACCATAGGAATCTAATACTCACATTCGGATAACAGTCACCTGCCCTGCACTCCTGTAAATTGCAGAGGATTGGATTCAGAAAGGACAAATGTGAATAGCTCAAAGATTAAAGCTCAATAAGTAATATCTTCAATGTAACAATTTTTGTTGGAATGATATAAAGCTAATATTTTTATATGAAAATGCTATTATACTTTTAAAATATTGGCCAGTCACAATGGCTTACATCTGTAATACAGCACTTTGGGAGGTTGAGGCAGGAAGATTGCTTGAGCCTAGGTGTTTGAACAGCATAGGCTACATAGTGAGATCTCATCTCTGCAAAAAATCAAAAAATTAGCAGGGCATGGTGATGCATGCCTATTGCCCCAGATACTCAGGAGGCTAAGGTGGAAGGTGGAAGGATTGCCTGAGCCCAGGAGGCTGAGGCTGTGGTGAGCCATGACAGTGCCACTGCACTTCAGCCTGGGTGACAGGTAAGACCCTGACTCCTACACACACACACACACACACACACACACACACACACACACACACATATACACACACACATATTGTAGATATATATACACATACATAATATATGTATATTATATATTTGTATATATATACAGAAATATATGTATATATGATATATATATAAAGATATGTATCCTATAATGACATATATACAAAATATGTATGATAAATGACATATGTATAAAACATTACTAGCAAACACATATTGACTTTTAATCAGCATCAATTATAGATGCTAAGATTTTAAAGTGTGACTTTTTCTAATTGCCTATTCATTAATTCCTCAAATATTTAAGTACCTACTATATGACAGGAGCTGTGCTTGGTGCCAATAATATAGTGGTATGCAAAGCACCCTTGTTGTTTCTTTCTTTTTTTTTCTTTTGTTTTTGTTTTTTTGAGTTGGAGTCTCACTCTGTCGCCCAGACTGGAGTGCAGTGGCCGCTCCCAGCCACCGCAGCCTCGACCTGCTGGGCTCCGGCGATCCTTCCGCCTCAGCCTTCCAAGTAGCCGGAATTACAGGCATGCGCTACCATGCCCGGCTGATTTTTTGATTTATTGTAGAGATGAGGTCTCGCTGCCCAGGCGGGTCTCGAACCCATGGGCTCAGGCAATCCGCTCACCTCAGCCTCCCAGAGGCGCGGGATTACAGGCTGAGCCACCGAGTTCGGCTACCCTTGTTTCTACTCATGGAAGTTATAACTATACCTATAACTATTGGAAGAATTCTTGCCCATGCATCCAGACTCCTTACCAGTCCATGTTCAGGGATTACATCAGGTGTAAACTGTTATAGAAGAACAGTAACAGCAGAATTTCACAATTGTTACAAGCTTGGGTCTGTGATTTAACACATTTAACTAACGATAAAATAAACATGCTTAGAACATTTCTAAGAATTTGGACAACTTTATTTAGCAGTCACAGTAAGCCAGTCAACTAGCTGAAATTTTAAGAGATAGACAGTTCTTAATGCATGAGAAAAATACTACGTAATGAAACACTATATAATGTAACTAGGGCTCAGGGCCTCAATTGACGAACCAGGGGCTCACTAACAGACTGCTGCTAGCTACATTTAAAACTATTACATGTGGTGAATCCCATATTAACTGAGAAACTTTAAGGAAGTTAATTCAATATTTCCTAAAGAATTGGAGCTCATGAAGGAAAAAAGAATATACTCTGAATAAATATTTTTGCTTCTAGATTTCTTAAATATTTTTTTCTGCTACTGATTTAGTAGAAAGATAAATAATATCTATTTCTTTTGTCTTTGATTGACTAAGATTGAACTTGAAGTACTTGATAATACACTCTGACATAATTTGTCTGCCCTTACCTATAACTATTGGAAGAATTCTTGCCCATGCATTCAGACTCCTTACCAGTCCAGCTTCTTTAAGCCCTCTAACTGCAAATTTGACTCCAAGTATCAACTTTTGGCATTCTCAAGCTGTTTTAGTTTGTGCAGATCCAAGCCTCCCTTATCCTTAATTTTGGAGAGCACTTGACTCTGTCTCATTAGTTACATTTACTGTTGTCCTTGCTTTGTAATGCGCTCATGGGCTTAAGAATATTTCTTGGTAGTTTGTGAGTTTATTGTTTCATCAGCTTTATTACTCTCCTTTGAAGTTAATATTGTATAATTTCAATTGTTTAGACAATTGTATTGCCTTTTGCTATTATTTCATTGTGGTAATAGAATCATACTAAATAATTATTATGACTTCTCAATTGTTTTATCCCATTTTTAGGTTTTGTTTTTTATGTTTATTATCTACCTACTTTTGATGCTTTATAAAAATTTAATTTGGTTATAACATGTTTTGATTCTGAATTTTTCTATATTATACAACTTCTGATGTTAATAATGAAACAGCAAGCAAAGGGCTGAGAAAAAAGATCAAAGAAGTAAACAGGCAAAATGTAATCACAAATAATTTAAAATTAAAATAATCTTTGAATTTTTAATACTGTGTAAAAAGAAAAAGAAACATTATTAGAATGTGTGCATGTGTGTATCTATCTATATACATACATAGAAATACATGCTATATATACAATATATACAAACATGAAACATATGACTGCCTAAATATAGACAATCAGAACTCTAAAGGCAGAAAAGCAACCTATTGCCAGTCTAATTTCTCTTTGCACTGCCACTTCCATGACTGAGTCTTGTATAACCTTCATTCTTCCAGAATCTTGAAACTGTCTCCTTGACTCTGTTTTTCTACTACTCAAATCCATTTTACACAACACAGCCAATTATGTGTTTGTCAATGAAAATTAATTATGTAAATTTTTAAAAATTAAAAGCTATGTCACTCTCTTAAAAAAAGATAAGTTTAGCAATAAAATTTTTTAAAAAGCAAAGGAAAGGAAAAGGACAATTCTTGTGTTTCTTTCACAGTATTCTGGCTAATACTGGCAATTTTTTTTTTTTTTTTACTTCAGGCAAAGTTGAACTCTGCTTAATTCAAGCCTGTGTTTATGAAAGTATTTTCAAAACTTGAAGAACATTAAAGTTTCTCCGCCATCAAAACTACACTAAATCTAGCTGTAGAAATATGATTGGGTTAAAATATAACATTGACAATTTTGTGTCCATACTATTCTATTTCTTCACAATCAGACATAATTTTTAAGGTGATAACAATTTTGTTACTTTGGTTATATTTTCAAATCCATATTATGTCTGGCACTATTTTGATTTACTTTTAGACTGCTAAGGTAATCTAAAGTAAAACAAGTTATTCTATTTAACTAATCTTCCATATTCTAAATTCAGTCAAGATTTTTTTCCCCTCAAAGTTTATGTCTACAGAATATTCATAAAAAGCCAAACATGGTGGCTCCTACCTGTAACTCCAGGTACTTAGTAGGCTGAAGCAGGAGGATCATTTGAGCCAGGAGTTTGAGACGACAGTGAGCTATAATTGTGCCACTGTATTCGGTCTGGGCAACAGAGCAAGATCTTGCCACTAGAAAAAAAAGAACATTCATACAAAATAGTTGTCATTTAACTGCTTTGGCTTAAATGGCATCATCTGGATTACAAGTTAAAAGAACTTCTAAACCATGCATAAAACTCTTACTGATATTGCTTGAGTTGATTTTACTGGCAACTGGGCTTAAAAGCAAGAGGAGAAAAACAATTATTATGTATTAAATTAAAGGAGCACAAATATATTTATCCAATATTAATTTTATAACTAAAGTGAATGGGAAAACATCTTTGTCAATGGCAATAAAGATGTTCAATGAAGAGTAGAAAAGTTCAAAGTAGAATAATTCACTCAATCTTGAAGTAAAAAAAATTAATTCCATAAATATATATTCTCAAATACATCTCAACTTTTAAAAACAAAATGCAGCTAAAGTATACTACTCCTTTATAAGTAAATTCTTCAAATAAGTTAGTTTTCCTGGATTGCTTTGAGTGTTTTAACCGTTCGTGAAAGTTAATTATTAACATGAAACAACACTCAAACTACAGAATACAAAACTGAACATAGGTTGCACTTGAACACAATCTGCCATAGACAAAGTCTAAATATGCACTGGACAAACTAAATTGTTTGTTAAGAAGCAACAGTAACAGCAGCCACAACAACAACACTCTTTAGAATAACAAAGCAATGTCAGCATTCTCCACATCACAATAATACAAAATTACTTGATATATGAAGAACCAGAAATATATGTTCTTCTCTCAAGAGAAAAAAATAATAGATGAGTCTTGACCTCATGATAACCTAGATATTGAAATGAGAACACAGAGATTTAAGGTTGCTATCATAAATATAATAAGACATAAAATAGATTATCTTGAACAAATAAAAATATTAAAAAACCAGAGCAGAGAAGTAGAGATTTTTAAAACCTAGTGAAAAACCTGGAACTAACACATATAATATTTAAGACAAAATAAGTCACTGGACAAACTTAGCAGAATGAGGATGTTAGAGAAAAGAGGCAGTGAACATGAAGATAGAGTTACATAAATTATCTAATCTGAAAAACAGCAAGAATAAAAGATTTTTTTAAAAAGCAACCAATCTTAGTATCTACAGTACAAATAATTGGTCTCCCAGAAGAAGAAAAGAATGAGAAAGTAGTAGAGTATTTTCTAAACGTGTAAGAACTTATCAAGCTATCTGAATGACATAAACGTAAATAATTTACTGAAAGAAATAATGAAGAAACCTATGTTCAGCCACATTACAGTCAAACTATTTAAAATGCAAGCTAAAGAGAAATTATTGAAAGCAGCCTGAGAAAAATGTCACATATGAGGAGTAACAATTTGAAATCTCTAAGAAACTATGGAGGTCAAAAATAGTAGAACAGTATCTTTAAAGTGCCTAAAAGGGGGAAAAATATTGTCAATTCAGATGTCGGATTTATCTTTTGGTCTATGACTTCAATTAGTGAATTACTGTAAGGCTTCTCTGAGATCTCTGCATTTACATATATGTATATGCATATGTATGTATACATATATGCATACATTGAATACAAATATACATATACATTTACACACACATATTCACACAAACATACATTATACTTTCATGCATAATTATACATCAAGGCTTTAGGGTGATTGGGGAGAAACAATCAGCCCTCAAAAACCTTACATTTTAGTTGAGGGAACTTGGTTCATGTAGTAACATAAATAACTAATGATTCAAAACCAGAACCAATACATTCTAAAGAGGAAACCAGAGGAAAAGGTACCTTGAGCAAAGGGAAGTCAAATATACTCATGGAAAGTGCTTCTACTGAGCTGAGGCAGGCACAGAAGATAGTGCACGGATTAGAGATATAACACAAACTATGAAACATCTGGAGAGAAGAGAACCCAGTTCAAAATCTGAGAAAGACAGTGAGACAGAAAGAATTTAAAGCATTCTAGGATTAAATAGTCTATGTGTGAAGAGAGGGGAGGAAAGAAGAATAAAAATTATTCGGGGGAAAGAGAGAGAGCTAGTTAGGAAGAAAGGGCAACTTTAGATTACAATTTACTATGCGTTTATGTTGAAAAAGTTCACTTGATCTGCCAGTCAACATACTTTGATCATTTATCTTAACACTTCTCTTTAATCAATACCTCTCTAGCCCAGAGCTACAGCTGTAGTTTCAATGTTTCTACCCTGTTGACTTTGCCACAGTCCCTGCCAAAACCAACAAAGCCCACAGTCTGAGCCTGTACTAGAATGCAGCATATATTTAATTCTACCTGATGAGAAAGACAAATTTAAATAGGACATAATGAATGTCAAGTAAATTGCTAAATAAAATTAAAAGAAAGAATGTATATCTCTAATGTTTTAGTTAAACTAGGACACTTGTAAGTTCTAATTAATTACCTTTGGATTTTGAAACATTGAAGAGTGAATTTTTTTGAACAGTGGCATAATCAGATGCAACAAAATAATTAGTTCAAAATATGGTCACTAGCTCAGAAGGTCTTCTGAGTGGCAGAAGCACGTGCAAATGCTCAGAAGGACTAGTCTCCTAGAATAAGCAACAAGCATAACTTTTCAAGACTGATGGCTGAGACAGTTTCTCCAGAGAGGTAAATAACCTGATTTTTCTGAGCCCCCACAGAGAAAAACAGAATACAACTAATAACTGGGTAGAGCCAGCTAAAACTAAGATGACAACTAATTTGCCCACTACCTAACCATACCCCTCATTATATGCTCACTATAATGTATTAGCATGCTAAATGACACACCCTCAATGCCATGACATTTCTGACCCTGCCCATTTATAGTAATAGTAAACTGGGAGGAACCCGTCCTTAAAAATCTCCACCTTTTTTCCCAGGATGTCCATGAATATTCCATCCGTTATTTAATATATAACCAAGAGATAAATGTACAAATAAAACCCAAGCAATATATGGCTGCTGTTCTTTCTATAGACCAGCTCTGGCTGCTCTGCCAATAGAGCAGCCTGCTGTCTGTCATTTCAGTAAACTTATTTTCATTTTCCATCGAAACTCCAGCAATGTTTGGGGTTGTTCTGCCTACAGTAACCTTCTTTCTGTTCCTCTTTTCTTTCAATGAACTTATTTTCTCTTTACTTTGGTGACTTGCTCTTGAATTCGTTCCTATACAGTGAAGAACCTACTTGCTTCTTGGGCTGGACACCAACTGCATCAGGTGTACTTAAGGTTTTATATATACTTCCAGTAGAAACAAATTACTTTTACTGAACATTTATATAAATTGCATCTGTCATATTCAATAGAACTGGCAGTGGTTTGTAACAATAAAATATATCTAATAATTAGAAAAATAATGAATATCAGTATAAGTAAAATATTTTTCTCTAATATATTTATATTAAACCCAGGCTTGATGTCAGAAAAGTTAGTAATTTTTAAGATAATCTAATGCTTCTGCTTTGTTTCTTATCTGAGGCTCTTAGCATCTCAGAGATCTTGCCCTGTCAACTTCATTCTTTCATCCACTTTCCCTACCCTCACCTACTTTTTCCAATTAGCATCTCAAATTCATCAAATCTCAAAAAATGAGTAAACTCCACAAATTCATCTATTCACTTAAAAACAGACATACAAACATTAATTTATATCTACTGTAAACCCAGCATTGAGTTGAGTTCTGGACAAAACAGTAATAAGAAAGAATGATATGCCCAACTAATGGGGAGAACCGAAATCAAAGAAATATTTGTCATGAAAAAAGGGAAAAAAAGAGGACACATAAAATGCTTTCAAGATAATATGGTTATCCATGTTTCTTCCGGATACAATCCTTTATTTTCCCTCTCTTCAGGAACCAAATTTTTTGAAATACTTCTACCCAATTGTCCACAATTTCTCTCCTCCAATTTACTTCTCATCTGACTATAATTTTAGTTTATAATTTATTTTAATTTATAATTCATTATTTATTTTCTCTAAATGGAAGCCCTTTACCATGTGATGCATTTTCTGCATTTACCTCTTCTGATATTTAGAATGGTTTGCATTTTTATTTAGGGATATCTTTGCAATTATAACTTAATGTTTTATAATTCCCTCAATCTATTATATTTATAAGTGGTATTTAGTATTTCCCTAGTAAGAACAACCATACCATTTTTTTGAAATTGTTTTAACCAAGTTTTAAGACTCTTTGTTGCTCCATCTAGTAGACTCACATCAAGCATCATGACTTAGTCTGAGGTGGGTTGGTCAGGAAAACTGGCCTAAAACATATGAAAACTCTCCCAAGTTTAGAAATTAAAATTGCCCAACAAATTTCAAATGGTATAAATAAAAAAAGCTACTAACTTAAATTTTTGGAGCATGAAAATTCCAAAATCTCTTAAACTTTCAGAGAGGGAAAGAGAGAAAGAAATTGATTAACAGAGGAAAAACAACAACAAAAAAAACAGTCACTGAACTTTCTATTAGTGAAGCAGTACATTCAATATTTTGAGAGACAATGACTTAACCCTAAAATTCTGTACTGCTTATTAAATGTAGGAAGGAAATTAAAATATAATCATAATTCAGAAATCTTCCTCACTGCACACATTTTCTTCAAGTTACTTGGGGATATACTACAATTTAATGAGAGAATAAAAACAAAAGACAGATTATTTAGAAAATAGTAAATGGAAACCAGAAAAGCACTGAGAGAATATCCAAGACTTCTATACTGTGCAGCTGTCTAGAAACAAAAATGACAAGATCTCAAAGGGGGCACGGCAAGCTTTGGGAGTGCAACTTTTCAGGGAAAATTTGTTATGGTAATGGTGCAAAATTTTTAAAAAGTGAAATGAGGGAAAGAAGAGTAACTAAAAACCACTAAGGAAGAAAAAAGGGACTTTATGAAAGATGGCAGAACAACAGACGGAAGAAATCTGAGTCTCTGAATCATTAAGTAGTTGTAACCACATTGGATTCTTATGTCAGTAAGCAATAAATTGTATTATGTAAGTCTCTGAGATCTAAATATTCTTTGCTATAGTAATTGTTGTTTCTTTAATCAACATGCCTTCCTCACTCTGTATTTTTTTTTTTTTTTTTTGCCTAAATTTCATCTTGGCTGATGTTGTTATTTGTCTTTCCTTCCTTCCTTCCTCTCTTCCTTTCATTTTGCTTTGTTGTTGTTGTTGCTTTTTCTTCTTATTCTCTCTCCTTAATTTCTCTTCTCCTTCTTTTCCTCCTTCATCTCTTCTCTCTCTCTTCTTCCTCCTTAACTTCTTATCCTTACTTTGGTATTAAATTTGTTTGCTAGGGCTTTATTTTCAAATTTTAAAATTCACTTTATTTTACATTTACCTATTGTTTGTAATAAAGAATTAGACTTTTGTTTTGTAATAAGGGCTAAAACTATTTTAATGATGGATGTAGATAATTTACATTTATTGACATGATACTCATTTTCTCATTTCTCTTGTACTGTTTTATTTTCTCTTAATGGAAACCTTTTACCATGCTATGTGTTTTCTGCATTTACCTCTTCTGATATTTAGAATGGTTTGCATTTTTATTTTAGGGTTAACTTTGTAATTATAACTTAATGTTTTATATATTTCCCTTAATCTATTATATTTATAAGTAGTGTTTGGTATTTCCCTACTAAGAACAATAGTAAAATTAGCATATCTCTTCTTCCTCTCTAGCCTCTCCTTGTTTTTCTCTACTACAGAATTACAGACAATAATATTGGGATTTTTTTCTTGTCTTTATCTTTCTATCACTAAAATTTTTTGTTTGAAATATAAGGTCAATTTTATATTTTTCTCCATTAGAAGTGACTTGGTCTTTTTTTCCTAATTGCCTAAAGTTAATTTTTCTATATATTTAAACACTTATAATGTTTCTGGCATATATTTGTGCTGATCATTTTAAGACAAATTTCCTTCTGACATTTAGTGTGTCTTTTAAATATCTACTTAAAATATATACTTTATTATTTATTTATTTTAATTTTTGAGTTGGAGTCTCACTCTGTCACCCAGACTGGAGTGCAGTGTCCACTCCCAGCCACCAAAACCTCGACCTGCTGGGTTCCAGCAATCCTTCCGCCTCAGCCTTCCAAGTAGCTGGAACTACAGGCGCGTGTACCACGCCCGGCTAATTTTTTATTTATTGTGGAGATGAGGTCTCACCAAGTTGCCCAGGTGGGTCTAGAACTCACGGGCTCAGGCAATCCACTCACCTCAGCCTCCTAAAGCATGAGATTACAGGCTGAGCCACTGAGCCCGGCAAAATATATACTTTATTCCAGGATTTATTATTCTGGAATTGTATTCAATAATACCAGTTCAAAGAATTTTCTTGAGATTACAATTATGAATCTGGTGAATTTATTTATTTATTTATTTTTTGATTTGGAGTCTCACTCTGTCACCCAGGCTGGAGTGCAGTGGCATGCTCACGGCCACTGCAACCTCAACCTGCAGCACTCAGGTGATTCTTCCACCTCAGCCTTCCAAGTAGCTGGAACTACAGGCATGCACCACCATGACTCGCTAAGTTTTTGATTTATTGTAGAACTGAGGTCTCGCCAAGTTGCCCAGACTAGTCTCAAACCTGGGGGCTCAGGCAATACTCTCATCAACCTCCCAAAGTGCTGGGATTATAGGCATGAGCCACCACACCTGGCCTGGTGAATTTCTTTTTAGCTATTATTTCTTTATAAAATTGTAATACTTCTACATGTGATTTTGTTTTGTTCAATTGCCTTAATTCCCTGCTCTATATTGATCAATGCGGTCTTTACAATATCTGTCCTCTCAAATGCCTCTTTTAGTTTCTTTAATTTCTTTTTTTAATGTTTTGCCAGTTCACATATGATTTCTTATTATTTAACATCATCTCTTTTTTATTCCTTGTAATTGTATTTCATAGATTTTTTTAAGACATGATTTTTTTTTAAGTTTTTTATTTTTCCTCAGCATGGCAATATACTTTATTATAATTTTCATTTGCTTAAAGACAACTTTTTTTCTGTTGAATGTCTTAATAACTAATCAGTTTCTTTTTTATTTCTTACACTATTTTTGTGTCAAATCTTTTCTAGATCATTTTATTTACTTACCCATGAATTAATAGGGTTTTCTTGTACCACCTCTTTGTAAGAGTTTTGAATGAAGGGGACAACGAGTAAAATCAATGAGTTATTTCACACTGACTTCCTAACATAACAGTGATCCTTTTCTGTCTCCTAAGAATGTGACACTATCTTAAAAAACAAACAAACAAACAAAACCCAATAGTTTGACAGGATGATTTTATTATAGTCTTACATCCTAAGGTTCTTAAAATAATATTGTGTCCTAAGAAGTGTCTTGTGTCAGCATGGCTCACCCCAGTTTTTATCTTGGTGTTAGAAAACAGAGTATGAGTTTTGTACCTCCCAGTTAGTCTTTCATTTTTGACCTGCTTTTTTTTTGTGCTGGTACTACTCCTGAGATGCACTGCTTCTGGCCCCTCTCAATGCAGTGATTTATTTCCATGACTCCTCAGTTCCATTTCCTCCTGCACAGCTTCTGCCTAATTTCAACTCTGTTGGCAGCCTTTATCTCTAATACAAAACCTGGGGATTACATTGTCTCCTCATTTTGCTGAATACAGAGTTGTGATAGTTTTTGTTTTTGAATAACTTCCAGGAGGAGGAAGAGGAACTGTTATTTATTTACACAGTAACATTCCTACTAGAAGTCTAATATATTTAAAAATAACTCATTTTGACTGCTATTTATTGATGTTTCAATTTTAGAAGAAGATTTTTAGGTTCTAACAATGGAAAAAAAAAGTTTCAGTACTCTTTATTACTAAGTCCAAACAAAAGCAAACATACTCCTTTCCCTCTATCCTCTCAATTGAACTATGTTATAATTTTGAATTAAATCAATATCAATCAATAAATTAATCAATAGCATCCATATAGGTATTAATAGGTATAATAAAAAGGAGTAATTATTTTTCTTGGAGTTAATTATGTAACTTTTTATTGTTGTTGCTTGGTTAGTTTGCTATTCAGCTGTTATTAAGTTTCTGATATTCACTCCCAATTCAGATCTTCAGAACTGAAATTATAGTGAATACACAGAGATGAATTTTCCTAGCCCTTAGCATCCTGAACTTAGCTTTCCTCTGTCTCCATAGGATAATTCAGATGCCATTTGGCCATTAACTTTTTAAAAAATAATTAATTAATCAATTTAAATTGACAAATACAAGCTGTATATCTCTATCATGTATAGCATGATGTTTTGAACTAAGTATACATTGTGGACTGACTAAAATGAGCTAATTAACACATACATTGCCTTACATATTTATCATTTTTTGTGGTGAGAACACTTAAAATCTACTCGCAGAAATATCCAAGTTTTCAAGAATACAATACATTGTTATTAACTTTGATCACTGAAAGGACATAACATGAAGTTAATATACCCAGTTAGCAGTCATTTTAACATTGCTTACAATTGTCATGTTTCTCTAGCAGCTCACTTTAATTTACCCTCTAATCATTAGCTAAGGACAGAACCAGTTTCTCAGAGGTAGCTATTGATCATTGTTTTACCACCTCCTCCCCAGTTTGCTTTGCATTAATTAGCTTTTCTATTTCAAGTATTTGCCTCCACTCATAAGACCCAAGTTAACCTAATAAGCCCTTCATGGTTTTTGTGACACAGACAGACCCCATCACCATGGCAGCAAACATATGACTAGCCCACCCATTTGCCTGCTATTCATCACCTTGTGCTCTCTAAATAAACTATATTTTCTAACCTAACTTATGTGTAATTCTTTGCATCTTTCATGTGGCATTGGATTGCACACATACCCCGTAAGGTCTGACCTAATATTTTAGAGGCCTTACTGTGATTTTTAGCCTAATAAATACCATGCTGTACACACACACACACACACACACACACACACACACAATCTGAATTTATTCCTTTTAGCAAACTGAAAATATTGTATTATTTGACCAGCACCTCCACAACCTCCCAACCACCTGCCTCCAGTAATTACCATTTTTCTCTCCACTTCTATGAGCTCAACTACTTTCTTTTATTTAATTTAGTTTTTTCTTTTTTTTTTTTCTGAGTTAGAGTTTCACTCTGCCCCCAGGTTACAGTGCAGTGCACAATCACAGCTTACCACATCCTTGACCTCCTGAGTTCAGGAGATCCTTCTGCCAAAGACTCTCAAGTAGCTAGGACTACATACAGGCACCACAATGCTCGGGCAATTTTTTTGATTATTTTGTAGCGACACGGTCTTGCTATGTTTATCAGGCTCATCTTGAACTACCGGCCTCAAGCAAGTCTTCCAAAGTCACAGGCTTCCAAAGTGCTGGGATTACAGGCAAGAGCCACTGCATCCGACTAAGTTCAATTTTTTAGATTCCACATACAAGTGATATCATAAGGTATTTGTGGGGGTTTTGTGTGTGTGTGTGTGTGCCTAGTTTATTTCATTTAGCACGATGCTCTCCAGGTTCATCCATGTTGTTGCAAATGGCAGAATTTTCTTTTATAAAGCCGAATGGTGTTTCATTGTGTATATATACCATGTTTTCTTTATCCATTCATCTGTTGACAGACACTTATTGTTGATTCTAAATCTTGGCTATTATGAATATTGTTGAAATAAACATAGAAGTGCAAATATGTCTTCAATATACTGATTTCATTGTCTTTGCATAAGTACCCAGTAGTAGGATTTCTTTAGACACTTTTTGGCTTACAGAATTTGTAAATACCTTTCAAAACTGTCAACTCTAGGCCTATTCCTATTACTTGTACTCAGATTATGATATGTTTTAATAACTATACTATCACTTTTAAAGGTTCAAATGCATTATACAACCATTTATTTTATTCAGAGTGTTATATTTCCATCACAGTCCTTCACCTAATGGAAAATAGAAAATAAATTCTCAGTTTCCTAGCAAATATTTCATCTAAAATATAGTCAAAAGGGATTCATTTCAGTCAAAATAATTTCAAGTGCTCTTGACATTACTCTCTTTGTTAAATTAAAGAAGTTGAAATGCAAAACTCATGAATTTTTCTATAAAAATAAGGAGTTAGGCCAATATTAACATGAAAATTTAATTAAATTAGAATAAGTCCGTCTTTCTGTAATTTTGTTTTGTCTTACAATAAAGAGGCATGCAGTTCCTTTGCTATTATAAGTAAAAAAAATTTTAGAGAGATCAAGTGTTTAAAATGTTAAAATTTCACTGATAAAAGCACATTCCTTTTTGACATAAACAAGGCTGAAATTCTATCTTGACTCCTAGACTTTTATTCATATGTATCTGTTTCTTGAAAGTCTCCATAGCCAAGAATATTTGTATTATTTGCATTTGAGACAAGATGGCTTTGGCAAGTATTCCCCATCCTTCAAACAATTTTACCTTGAGAATGGGATACCTTTTTGAGATCATAGAAGATAGTTGTAGAAGATTTTCTGTTTGTCAAATGAATGAGTAATTAAATAAACAAATATAGATTAAAGATTTAGAATGTTATCATTAAGTTTTGCATAAAGTCTCTGACATTGCAAAGGTGCATGCAATCTTTTGGGGATTCTTTTTATACTCGTGGCTTTTCTTCAATTTGTGTGTATTAAACATATGTTCTATTTAATTAATGTACCCTGAATACATACACAAATGTTTTAACACCATCAAAGATGCTGGGAAGAATAAGAAGAAAAAAGATTTCAAACAATAGATGGAACAATTAATAATTAAAACTATTATTTATTGAAGAACCAGTGCATTTCAAGTAGAATATTACATATTTTACACACATTATTGAAACTGGAAATTGACAAGAGTAATAAACACTTGCTGCCATCAGAAATAAACTTCATGGTGAAAGGGAATAGGTATGTTGAGAAATGAAAGTGTAAGTGATGGTTAAGAAAAACAAATGTTGAAAATTTCAAATGCAGTATGATATGGATGAGTATCTTGTTGTTTTTCTATTTTTTAATTCCCATGTAATTTCTGTCATAGTCTGAGGAACAAAACCTTTTTACAATGTTCCTATAAAATTATCATATATATATTCCTAAAAAATTATGATATATATATGTATATATATTAGCAGAAACAAATAGAAGAATATCATTTTGTTGGAAAGTCTCCTTCTGCCCAAGGAGTATAGCATTTTTATCAATATAGGGAGTTTAGGGGGCCTTGCCATTCAATTTTGGGCTTATATATTTGTGACCCAATGTCACAATGATGAAATTCAACAATACCCATGATGACTACATTTGCCAGCTATTCAAAACTGTATTATTGAAGATTAATGTGTGATTTGAAATGTTTGTATAAGATGAATCAAATATTTCCTCCTTAAAATAACTCTATCCTAGTAAAGATTTTACATTTTTATTGTTTTATTGCCTACAGTGTAAAAAAATTAGTCAAACAAAGCCAATAAAAAGTGCCTAATTTTGCCAAAATGGAAATTGGCAAAATTTACATAAAGCTAGAAATTCAAAATTAGTATTGCATAGAGATATCTCTTGAATAATATTTTTTAAATATTTCAATAATATTAACAACGACATTGTGAATGTCATTGGCAACATTAATCTGGGTATGTACTTTATTGAAAAGATCTGGAAATTTGAACTTCTAAGTGTTAAACATCTAATTTTTAAACACAGTAACTTTCACCCAATTCTGAAAAAAAAAACACACACACTTTAATTTTGTTAATTATTTCTTTACACCTGGTCGGTTTAAAACTGAATACAAACCCATAATAGTATGGATTAGTATCACTTTAATTAGAGTTATGAAACTAGTAACTTATTTTATCATCTCATCATATAGTACTTATACATTTTTTGCTGATAATGTGGGGTCAATAGATGTAATGGCATTTTTATTAAGAACAAGCACTGGAGAATGTAATCACTCAAGCAATTTAGATGAAAGTGAGCTTTTGGTTTATATTTGTATAGGATAAGCGCCTACATGATTGTAAGTTAATACTGTCATCTTGTTTTCACTTCAATGGGAATAAAACCTTCTGTTCCTGGGATGCAGACGATTGCTATAACATGGTTATGTATTCTTTATGTAATCAAGGTAAAATTATTTCTTTATGTTACTAAATTTTCTGATGGTAATAAAGAAGGAAAAAACATCAAGATGCTTTTACACTCTTCCGCTCATCTTGATACATTTACCAGAAATCTTTTTTTATTAATTACTTATTGTTTCTGCATGATTCTTTTAAAAATTTCCCCAGGCCTAATATTATTGAAGATTTGGCCCGATTTATACCCTAGTTTTAAAGGATAAATGTAAAATATCTGAGTGGAAACTCATAGCTATAAGGTTTATATAACAGATGCATGCTAACATTTTCTTCTTGAAACTCTCACCAATGTTTCTACAGATTTTAATGTTATCTCTCTCTTAAGACTTTCATTGCTGCTGTCAGTTCCTACTCCTCTAGCCCTCTTAACTTTTGGTGTTCCCTAATGTTAATTCATATACTTCTGTTCTCATTCTATAAATTCTCTTTCAGTGACTGTATTTGTACTTAACTCTTCAGTTGCTGTCTATATATTCATGATTACTAAATATATGTCCTCAATCCAAACTTCTATCTAGGGACTAATTCCTTCTAGAAACTTCTAGTCAGATATTCCATAGACAGTACAAATTTAGCACAATACATACAAGCCAGAAAAGACTTTGTCTTGGGTCTTGCACTTTAAATGTCCCACATCCTTTCCTCTCTCTCTCTCTGTTTCTCTCTCTTAAACACACACACACACACACACACACACACACACACACACACACACACGGTGCCAAAAAACAAGAGTGACTCTAACACTTAGGACTGGCTACTTAGAGTCATACAACACAACCTGTAACCTTAAACATCTGCACTTCTGACTAACATTGTAAGGCCTCAGGGGAACTTCATCTCCACTTATTCTGTTTTATATCATCAAAACAAAAGACAACTGTATAAGAATGTACTTCTGTTAAGTAAGAGACAGATGCCACTTCAGTCAAAGAGGTTTTGAGCAGTAGAAACAGGTAAGAAAAAGGACAATGTCATTGTCTTGTAAAATCCCACCTCAGAATACCTAAAAGAGTACCATTTTCCAGTATTACCAAGTATCTTTTTTTTTTCTTTTCATCTTTTTCTGAAAGTTCTGAAGAATTATCATGGTATTACAACAGTTACATATGGGCCCTTAAGATTTGCATGAAACATGATACCAATTTTTACTGACAACAAGATGAATGTAGCACATTATAAATGCAAAAGTTTGATTTTAATAAAAATCCAATTAAATTCCTTAAAACTTTGTTTATTTTAGTAACATTTTTAAATTTGAAATTTATTTAGTGTACTTTATATTTTTTTAAACCAGTCCAGTTTTCCCATAGAATTGATATTGTGGGTTTTCTAAACTTACATTTGCCTTATCCAAGTTCTTTCCTCAGGAGACAAACTCTCAGCAAGGGACTAAAACTCACCAGATCACCACATCCAGACAATGAGATGCCAGATCCCTCACTCATTATGGTAGCTTGTTTACTCCTCTCTGATTGCTGTTTTCCTACAGAAAGTTACATTTCTTCCTTACTATATAAAGCATCAATTTCAGTTGACTGGGTACGCAGATTTGAGACTGAATTTCTCATTCTCCTCAGCTGATATCACCTAAATAAAGACCCTTTTCCCCTGATACTATTTATTGCATTGTCTCAGTGATTGACTTTCTGCCCAGTGGCAAGAAACGAACCTCAACCAAACTTTTGGTGTTTTGGTAGCATTTTGATTTGAATTTTTAAAATGTTGATTGCTTTAGAAAACTAGTTTAAAAAAAAAATATTTAAAAATATTTTTCCATTTATCTTATTTTAAATTTTTAATAAAACTACATCAAATCAAACACACTTTGAAGATAATTATATTTTAATTTTCAATCATTTATATCATTCAGTGAGTACCATTCAATATTATGATAGTGACCAAAAAGTACAAAAATATAGCCCAGAAAAGGAAAAAGATAAAAAGAGACAAAAAATAGAAATTTTCTCTGAATAAGATACATTTTCCAAGACAGCATTATAAGACTTTTTTAAACAGTTTTTTAGCTTGACATATAACTTTTAGATATTTAGAAATATGGCATGTGGTCTTCCATTTATACTCTCGCCATAGGCTCTGCAAATGTTAGGTGTAGGACTTCTCAAGTTCTGTGTCTACAACCCAACTTAATATCGTCTTCTTTGAAATCTACTTTGCTTCATAGATTTTCTAATGTATTTCACAACCCTCTACTCAATTACTTAAGCCAGAAACTTAAGTGTTGCTCTAATTCTTTGTTATACCTAACATCTAATCATCATTTTAAAAAAATTAAGTCTGTATTGTGGGGGGCAAGTTCCTTAACCTCCTGAAGTTTCACTGAAAAATTAACTCACAGTAAGGCACTATTGTGTTTGTCTAATATCCTGATGGGGTCCAGAATCTTATATACCATTTTGAGCTTACAGAAAGAATAGGACTTGGGTTCTGGCAAAACAGGTTATGGGAAGAAAAGTAGAGTAATTCTATTGAGGAGGTATAAATGATTATTAAAGAAAATGCATCAGGAACAGAAATTAACTTGTAAATAATTCTCTTTGGAATTTAAATAATCCTTAGAGGCAATTATTATCTTGTAAAAAGGTCTATTCATGTGTGTGGATATGTCCTTGGTGTTTTTTTCTCATATTGAATACAGTGATAATAGGGAGGGGAACAAGGAAAATTTTTCTTCTTGGTGGATCAGCTGCTTCTATGTAGATAAATGGAAAGTTTCTTCCAGTGGTTGATATCCAAGGGTTTTTAATTAAAAATATTCATTATACCAGGAAGCCATATTTGGGGCTGAACTTTTCTGTACTCCTTCTATTTTTTAAATATCTTAGAACTTATCTTCTCCTTAGAGAATTTTCCTGGTCAATCTAACACAGCAACTTCTTCCATCCTTCTATCTAGTGACATTCTATTAATTATTTATCAGTTTCAGATTTATTATATTTATGTACATATCCATGATTAATTGCTGCCACTTCATGATAGTACAGGCTCCAAGTAGGTTTATCTAGCTCCTCACTGTATTTGTGACCCTAGAACACTGCCTCACACACGAAAGCCACTGAATAAATAACTTCTTAAATGAATGAATGAATTTTGTGTCCCCACAGATGTCTAGTGAAAGAAAATAATTTATTTTAGGCAAATTGTTAATTAATTAGCTAAAGATTCAGTGTGTCTGTACAGCCCTTTTAATGAACACAGAATTGTGTTACTGATCTTACAGCTGCATTTAGAATCTTCTTTCACTAATTTCTAGAGAAGTATTCTTTTAAATAACTGAACTTTCTTAGCTGCAGTATTGATTAATGGCTCATTGTGCAAGCAAACTTAGGGCTATGAAAGATGTTTGAATCTCCTAAGAAATCTCTGTTCCTTTGGCAATCTTTTGAACTTCATTCTTGAAAACCCACTCATTCTTTTGTATATGACCCTTTTTTTTTAAAGGCTTTCATTTTTTCAGCTCTATTTTATTTTAAAAGACACTTTCTTATTGACAGTAGGAAAATAATTTAAACTATAAAGTTTGCAACTAAATATATTCTTTAACCTCACACGTAGTTTTCAAAATTATTTGACACACAAGACAAAACTTTTTTGTTGTTGTTGTTTTTAACCTGTGCATTTTAAAATCAGTATTTCTTGGTATTGGTAAAAATAGGCATATTAGGTCAATGAGAGTGCAAATTGCTTCTTATATTGAATATAACCCGGAAAAAATACATTGATTAATGTCTGTGGTTGTCAACGTATGTGCTGTGTTTCTCCAGTTGTATTCTTTGTCATAAGTAAGGGTTCTCAACATTTCCAGTGGAATTCCATTACACTTCTTCATTTCTCTCTTTCCCTTGGGGAGAATACTAGTTTTTTTTCTCACTTCCTTGTTTTGACTATATTATTTTAGTAGATAGAACAGATGGCTTTCAAATTATTGAGCTTGCTCTTAAGAAACATCTTGGGAAATGCAAACTTAGTCAAGAAAAACTTTAAGCAATTTTTCACGTGGTTTTTATAGAATTAGTTCATGGAACCTAGTTTTGAAAATGGATAGCATGATTCATAATTAAGACAGTACAAATTCAACTTCATCCATATTTTCCTTAATGAGTAAAATATTTTATAGGCGGCTGGAAATATTTAATTATACTAATGGTAAATCAGTGAATATAAGCAAAACCTTAAAATAAATTAAAATTAGTTCGGAGAAGCAGAAGAAATAAACTAATTTTAATTCTTGTTAACAAGTCATTTGAAAATGAATGAATTTTGATTTTTTTTCTTTATGAACAAATTTCTTTGTGTCTCTGGAAAGAGTTTGTCATACCCAAAACTTAACATTGAAGGAGTGCCTCTGTGTCCACCCTTAAACCTCTTCTGTCTATTCTCCACGGCATACACCATTTACCTTTCTAAAATTTATACTTTTTTTTGTCACTCTCCTGATTAAAAATCTCAGAGACCCCACACTCCAAGAATAATATCCACAGTCTTTAGGGTTTCAGTCCAACCTGGGGAGTTAAGCTCTTGAGAAATATGTGATTTTTTCAGACCTGACCACAACAATTACAAAGACATTACCTGGCAGGTCTGAAGAAGGAAAGGTTCCCTCCTCACACCAGATGTGGTATACAGCCAGGGCACTGCAGTCTCTGAAGAGAGTCTCAATCAAGAACTCTGGCCCTTCTGGCCATCATACCTTTTACATATTTGCATTCCTAACCCAGGCATTTTCATTTATAGGTCTCTTCATCTGAGACCTTGTGCAGACGTATTCTTCAAGCACTTTGACCAAGGCCTCGTTATGGAGGCAAATGTGAAGGAAAAACCGTGAAGGAAAAACCGTGAAGGCTCCTTTCCCTCTGTGACTTGGCATTCCAAGGTTCATAGCACCTTCTAGGCCTTTTGTCCTGGGATCGTTGAACAGTGAGACAACTGCCATGACTCCTGGTCCTCCACCCAAAGCGCCACCCCATGAGGGAAAGGGGAACAAGTGAAATCAGGTACTTTCTCTAGTTCAGACCATGGCTTATACCACAGCCCATGGCAGAAAGTCATTGAAAGCTTTAGCATCTTCCCTTCCCTTCCCTTCCCTTCCCTTCCCTTCCGCTTGTGGCTTCAATCAGCTACTCTAACATTTGGCAGCCAGCTTTCTCTCCCAGACTTAGCCTCAAGAACCACGGCCGACTTTGCCCTGGACTCTTGCGCTTGAGGGCCCCCGTGCTTCTTCCCTTGCTTCTGTCTCTTCTTCCCATGTCCTTTCCTCTTCTGAATAACTCTCTCAGAGGCTCATTTTTAATCTGATCTATCCTGGCAGAATTAATTGCCCTCTCCTCTGTTTTCTCCTTATTGGGTAGGTGATTGAAAAGTTATTTTTATTAAAAGATTTTAATTGCAAAATTATAAATACAACATGGCCATGCTAGTACATGGGAAAAAAGACAGGAAATAGTTTTTAATATCTTACCAGCCTAAAGCAATCTTCATTATCATTTAGGGATATATCTTCAGTTTTTCATATACCCACTAGCTTTAAACAGTTAAATAGTAGGGTTTGATTTCAACCATTTGTTATTACCTCCCCAACAACAGTACACACACAATAAACATGTCTTATTATTGATATATGATCTTCAAAGCCAGTGTGCTCATGACATTATAATAATTTATAGTGAACTAATATAATTTGCTAAGCCATGTTGCTAAACATTTGTTGTTTTAAGTATTGTTATTTTAGTTATATGAACATACTAGCACAGGTGAGAGGTAGCAATGAAGAACATAGATACACAGACAAGATCAGAACTCAGGGTACTAATTTTAACAACCATGAACCCAATATATTATCACACTATTTGGGTGTGAAAAAAAATGCCACAGTCTGTCAAATTATGTAAGAAGAGAGGATTGTTATGACATTGTACACAATATTCTTGGGTCTATATCTGAACCATGAGCATTTTCAGGTATTTCTTTCTTCTGGAGATTTACATTCATTCTTTAAGCTTTGCTCTTCTTATGATTGCATTTGGTTTTGTTAAGAAAGTCTCTGATAATTGCTTCTGAACATTTACAAATTGACAACCTATTCCTCTTCTTAGTCATCCTTATCCTCCAATGCTGTTTTCCCACATAAGTACTCAGGGGTGGCTCCAAAATAATCAACAGGTGTGTTGCTGATGAAAGCTTAAAAATCTGTTCCTTGTACTAAAAGCAGAACTACTTCAAAGAAGAGTTACTGAGGGAGAAGAAACTTGTTTCGCACATTTTAAGAAGCCAAAGACCACGGAAAAACTGCCTCATTGTAAAGAATATGACATGATACCTACAAAACATAACTCAATCTTGTTGTTGTAGGAGCAGAAAGAAATAGAAAATAGTCTGACAATAGTTCAAAAAATATCTGTTTGTCCCTTATTGTTTAAGCCTATGCACACTGTCATTTTCCTGGCCTGTGAGCATTTCACTATATTAAAAATTACCCATAATACATTATTACATGAAACTGGTGACTGAGAGAACGTGAAAGAAGTGGACCCATGTTATAGGGAGAGATTTAGACTGGCTATAATAATTTATTCTTACTCCCCCATTAACAGGTACTATTAATATAGCAAGGCGATGAAATGCAATTCCTTAGCCAGCACATCTAGAATACATTTCCACATATCTTGGGTGAAATAGGTGTGCTCCTACCTAAAAGCATAACAAACAGACAAATAGACAACTTCTTATCACTCCAATCAGTCAAAATGTCATTTTTAAAACTTAGTAGCTATTAATTTAGGTTCCTCTTCAAAATACAAAGTACAGAGTTTTGTTCAGAAATCTAGCTGGTGGAACATTATATGGAAGTGAGGGTAGTGTTTTATTCTGTTCACTCCATGACTTGATAAAATAGCCAGGTTCTTTATTTAGGTGGTTTTTAAAAAAAAAAACTAACAGTTGAGAGAATTATACAATTCAAGCAAACCCAAATGAAATTGTGTTGTATCTATGACAAATATTCTATGGAAAAGTAGGCTTACTGCCTTAAATGTTAGATATTTCTCAATTTAATACGTAACCTTTTCCTTCCCATCTTCTCATTATGGTCTACTAGTTCTCCTACTTGTTATTTATAAACATGGACTTTCCTCAAATTCTCTGCATTCATATCTCTGTTTCCCATAAAACTCTCTCAGAAAACAGTGAGGTAGGAAGTAACTAAAGCAGATAATCTGCGTGATATATGTTTAGCCTGTAATATTACAATAAAAAACCATGAGAGTTTAGTTTAGTTTTTGTTTTGACTCAATAGCTTGTCAAAGCTTCCAGTATTCACATTTTTAATCTAAAATGCTACTTAAGATCTATGGAATTAAAAAAGCAAAAATTATGCACAAAACATTCTATCCTGAAAAAAAAGACAATGTAGTTGAGGTTAATTAGTGCCCGAGACCAATTCTTCAATATAAACAAGCATCTTAGAACTTAAAAGTGAATGATGTCGGGTGGGGTGGCTCAGCACTTTGCGAGGCCAAGGCGAAAGGATTGCCTGAGTCTGGGGTTTCAAGACCAGCCTGGGCAACTTGGTGAGACCCTGTCTCTACAGTAAATCACAAAAAATTATCCAGGTGTGGTGGTTGTCCAGATTGTTGCCCAGATTGGTCTCAAAACCCTGGGCTCAAAACCCTGGTGGAATGTGTCTGTAGTTCCAGCTACTTGAAAGACTGAGGTAGAATGATCGCCTAACCCAGCAGGTCGAGGCTGCGGTGACCATGAGTGTGCCACTGCACTACAATCTGGGCAACAGAGTGAGACTCCAACTCAAAAAAAAAAAAAAGTGATGAACACAGGACCCAGTAGCCTAATGGATAAAGCACTAGCCTCCTTAGCCAGGCATTGTGGGTAAGGGTATATCTTTGCCAGGTGTGGTGGCTCATGTTTGTAATCCAAGCACTCTGGGAGGCAGAGGCCAGAGTATTGCACGAGCCCAGGGTTTTGAGACCAATCTGGACAACTTTGCAAGACCTTGTCTCTACAATGAAAACTTTAAAATTAGCCAGGCATGTTGGTGAGCACCTGTAATTCTAGCTATTTGGAAGGCTGAAGTGGAAGGATCACCTGAGCCCAGCAGGTTGAGGTTATGGTGGCCATGAGCATGCCACTGCAAACCAGCCTGGGTGACAGAGTGAGACTCCGACTCAAAAAAAAAAAGAATACAAATCGAGAAGAATCTTGATTCGTTTTCAACTCTGAGTCATGTACTAATTATGCCCCTTACTCATACTCCTCAAATAGTGAAGATGAACTCAAAATAAAGACCAGACTGTATGTGGAGATGAGGAGCCCAGCGGGAGAAAGCAGGAGACAGAGCCTGACACCAGCTGAACTATATGTTTTCTGCTGGTGAACATCAGAATAGATTGCTGGGGGAAGATATAAACTGTTGCTTTTTGTCTCCCAAAAGTCTTCTCTCCTGCTTTATTTCTATTATTGCCTTTATCACCATCACTTTCCAACATTGCAGACACTATTGCTCTTAACGACAGGTTAGTGTGATAATAGGTGGCTCATATATTCTAGCAACAAAAGGCCAATCTCTAAATCTTAACCCAAGCAGTTTCTGCCTGTACATCTTTGGGCAAGTTAATTCAATTTCCCAATGTTTTCTTGGCTAAAAAATGAGAAAATAGTGCATACCTTGTTGGAATATTTCAGTGTAAGTCAAATGTCTCATTTAGTGTGAGCAACTGTTAGGTGTACAATAGTGCTAGTTCTCTTCTCCCTGAAGGATTCCAGTGCCCATTCTTCTGAAAAATAAGTGTCATTCATCTCCTCTGCAGAATCTTTTCCATTTTATCAATCTAGTCACCTGGGATGCCTTATATCCTCTATTTTCAGGTCCTTTTAATTTCATGCCTGAACTATTTCAATAGTCTCTTAACTTGTCTCTGATCTCCAAGTTCTTTCCCCTCCCATCTCTCTTGTTCACTGTTGCCTGACTAATCCTTCTAAAGTGTCCTTCTGACCCTATCATTCTGCCGCTTAGAAATATTTATAGGATTTCTAACAAATACAAGAAAGATTCAAAATTGCTTACTGACACAGCAGACCAGACATCACTCTAATATGAACCAGTTAGCACTTATTTCTCAGTATCTGTCAATTCCAGGTGCTGTGTGTGCATTTTCTCTAATCCTTAGAACAATATAGAAAGACAGGCATTATTATTCCAATTTCAAAATCCAACAGCTAGAACGTAAGGAAGTTTGAACTCACATCTGGTTTTGTTTCCTATCAACTCTGTATCCTTAGTCACTACCCATGAACTCCCAAGTAATTGTACTCTCGCCTTGTACTACCTATACATGTATATTTCATATGCTTGAGTTTCCAATTATTTGGTTACGTGGTGACATCCACTATGAAACTATGGGCTCCTAGCATGGAGGGATTATGTCTTTTTCTTCTCTGCATCTCTTAGCACCTGCCTGGAACAAATGGGACACTCGAAAAGTAAATATTGAATGAATGGATTCATTAATAGCTAAATACAAAAAGAAGACATTAGGCGTAACTAAGGTGGGCTTTGAAGGTCTACTGCCACTTGATTACAATGTGGGTAACTGTATTTTGAAGACGAGAAGGGAACTTAAAGGTGTAAGAATAGTATGTGAAAATAAAATGAGAGGCTGAGGACAAAAATCTGTGCCCATATTTTAACGGTACCATGTTTCTCTTCTTCTTTCATGCTAACCTCTTATACTTACAGTGGTCTAGGCCTTTCTTCCTAGATAAAACTATAAATTGTACATTTTAAAACTACATTATAAGCTGGCCTCGGTGGCACAGCCTGTAATCCCGCACCTTTGGGAGGATGAGGTGAGCGGATTGCCTGAGCCCGCGGGTTCGAGACCCGCCTGGGCAGTGAGACCTCATCTCCACAATAAATCAAAAAATCAGCCGGGTGTGGTAGCGCATGCCTGTAATTCCCGCTACTCGGAAGGGTGAGGCGGAAGAATCGCCGGAGCCCAGCAGGTCGAGGCTGCGGTGGCCGGGAGTGGCCACTGCACTCCAGTCTGGGCGACAGAGTGAGACTCCAACTCAAAAAATAAATAAATAAATAAATAAATAAATAAATAAATAAATAAATAAATAAATAAAATAAAACTACATTATGAGCTTTGCTTCTCCTCATGTTGTATTCTCTCCTTAATAATAATTGTGAAATGAAATAGGGTTCAAATCCCTTTAGACTTTATATGACCTAGTGACTTCATTACTTAAGGGTAGTTCCTAATTGTCTTTTAGAAAGAAATAATGTCATCTGCCTGTGAAAACACAAGTAACTTTTTATTACCCAATTATATCACTCAAGGTCTAATCCTAACCATACAGAACACAGTCCCATTCAGGGTCTAGTATTTAACTTGGTGTGTGAGTGTGTGTGTTTGATGTGTCTGATATTAATTTTATTTAGGCGGCAGAGGAATGATGAGGGAATTAATTTCTGCATTTAGGATTGATAGGTGTGTTTACAAAGAATAATTTCATACCAAAAGTAAATTAAATACAAAGTTTAAGCAAATTAATTTAATCAGTTTGGTGATTCTCAAATTTAAAAAGAATAGCTAGGTCCAAAAGAGGGATTTTCAAGCCAACCTCTAATAAAAAGTAAACTTATTTAGGATTTTTTAATATGTTCTCCCCCAACTCACACACACAACAGTGAATTGCTATAGTTGGGTAATTTCTTTGCAGATGCTTATATTTTTGCATTTTTCAATTATATGATTTTCCTTGCAGTAGGGAACTAGCAATAAATCTTCTCACAACTCTTCGCCTTTCAGCTGCACAATGATTAGTGGACAAATGCAACACTGCCCTTGGAAAACCAATTAATATCAGTTAAGCAGAGAAATGTTGGCATTAACTTTAACTCAAAAGCAGTTCCCTGGCTTTGTTGACACATTTGATGATAAATAAAAGACAAATAGTAAAAAAAAAATAGAATGCTGACAGAAATAACAACACTAGAAGTCAAAGATAGATTTGGTGTTTATTGGGACTTAGTAATTCCATGTCAGTCACTAGAGTTTAGATTATTGATTATTTTAAATCATAAAGAGTGAATCACTAAGGTAAAAAACCCCATGAAACAATAATGGTTATTTATCATGATTGTAAAAATTATCTTTATTTTATTAGGCATTTTTCCATTCTCTTTATGAGAGGTAGTACGTCTGCATTGCTACATAATTGGTTTCGGCTGCTAGCCATCTGACAAAGTCAATTATTAACTTGTCTGTGTTGTGGTCCTAGGAGGGGTTCCAATATCTACAGAATTTAGTTGAAGCAGCTCTATCATGCAGTAAGAGGGAGAATAAGATCTTTATGCCTCCTTTATGTAAGAAATATGATCAACTTTACGATGAAGATAGTAAAATTTATCTTTTCATTTAAAACATTTCCATCTTCTCCCTCTAAAGAGATAACAATTTTATAAAAATTTATAAACCACAGTTTTTAAATGCATTAATTAAAAAATATGTTTATTGTTACTTGTCTTAAAACTCATAATTAATGGGTGAAAAATGTCTCTTATTCTTGATATCGACTCAATACAATTGTGTGTGTGTGTGTGTGTGTGTGTGTGTGTGTGTGTGTGTGTTTCAACAAGGAAAATATTTCTAAATATATCTAATTATAGCTGCCAATTAAAAAGAAAAGGAAAATCATTATCAGACGTCCTGAGAAAATTATAACACCACACTATTTTCTTACGGTGAACCATATGTGCATATAACTTTTTATCACTCAGACACTTTTTTAAAAAAATTTTTATTTTAAAGATGTGGGGTATAATCCAGGGTACTCAGACACTCTTAAGGTTAAAAGGAGTACTTCTAATATGAGGTGAAACTACATGCAAATTGCTATATACATAGGCTAAAATGATCAAATATTGATGATGTCATATAGTCAACCTATACTTAATAGGAGACAAAAGAAGAAAACAAAGACTATCCCAAGCAAATTGGAATGTGTGCATACCTTCTCCTTTTAGAAATGTTTTAATTCACAAAGCATAGCATGGCTTCTTTAAAGTCCTCAGTCGTATGAGGTTGGCATTGTCAACCAACAGGAGGTCTGCTATGTGCCTGAGAGATGTCAATGCAAAGTTAGCACTTCTCCACATTTACTTTCAATTTATAAATGGCAAACTTGTCCACATTTCTTGTCATACTTCTGTGTAGTAATAGTTCTAAGTTAAAGTTAATAAGGTTGTTTTGCTTGTAGTGATATATCTCTCTTTGCATACCTATTTCCTCTTTTAATGTTTCCCTTCCTTCTGCCCATACCCTTCCACAGTTACTGTCCCCGGTTCAGCCTTTAACCCCTTCTCTATTAAAATATAAGCTGGGCTCAGTGGCTCAGCCTGTAATCCCATGCCTTTGGGAGGCGGAGGTGAGTGGATTGCCTGAGCCTGCGGGTTCGAGACCCACCTGGGCAGCAAGACCTCATCTCTACAATAAATCAAAAAATCAGCCGGGCATGGTAGTGCATGCCTGTAATTCCGGCAACTGCACTCAAGTTTGGGCCACAGAGTGAGACTCCAACTCAAAATATAAATAAATAAATAAATAAATAAAATAAAACATACATGTCCAGGCCACGTGTGGTAGTTAATGCATATAATCTCAATACTTTGGAAAGCTCAGGTAAGAGGATCACTTGAGGTCAGGATTTTTTAGACCAGTTGGGCAATGTAACAGGATCCTGTCTCTATCAAAAAAATTTTTTAGTAAAAATTATAAAAATAAAATATACACATTTAGAAGTGGGATTGCTGGATCATAAAGTAATTATATTCTTAGCTGTTTAGGGAACCTTCTTACTTTTTGTAATAATGACTACCAATTTATACTTTCGCTAACAGTGTGCAAGGATTCTCTTTTCTCCGCATCCAGCACTTGTTATATTTCATCTTTTTTATAATACCCATTCTAACAGTTGTGAAGTGATATCTCATTGTAGTTTTAACTTGCAATTCCCTGATGATTAGTAATGTCAAATAATTTTTCATATACCTATTGAACTTTATGTCTCCTTTGAAATCAGTATGTGGAAAAAATGTGTGCACTTTTGTGTTGATACAGCATTATTCACAATAGCTAGAATTTGAAAACAAAACCAAAATAAATTTGGAAACAAACTAAGTGCCCATCAACAGATGAATGGATTTTTTATAATGTGTTTTATATACACAATGAAATACTATCAGAATTAAAAAAAATGAAATTCTGTCATTCGTAACAACACGGATGAATCTAGAGGATGTTAGGCTAAGTGAAATAAGCCAGGCACAAAAAGACAAATATCACATAAGCTCATTTACATGTGGAATCTAAAAATTTGAACTCATAGAAGAAGAGAGTAGAATGATGGTTACCAGAGGCTGAGGAAAGTGGGATGGGTGGGGTAAGGGAAATGCTGATGAAAGGGTATAAATTTTTAGTTTAGAGAGAGGAATAAGTTCTGGTAATCTATTGCACAGCACAGTGACTATGATTAATAACACTAAATTTTATATTTCAAAATTGTCAAAATGTTCTCAGCACAAAGAAATGATCAATTTGTACGGTGATAGAAATGCTAATCAGCCTGATTTGCTTATTCTACAATGCATACATGTTTTGAAGTATTATATTATACCTAATAAATATATACAATTATTATTTGTCAGTAAAAATAATTTTTTTTACAAATATAATATCCACCTGCTGGAAGGACTGGCTAAGTTATTGTCTATTCAATCTATTAAACTAATTCATATTACAATATTAATGAATAATTCAAAACTAATTTGTTGTTTTTACTTGATGAGAAATTTGCATATTAAAAATACTTTTTTAGTAGCCTGCAGCAAAGAAGTAGTAAGCCCAATGATATTAAACACTTTGGCAGGCCAGTTGGTGAGACATCTTCAGGTGAAATTATTTTTCACTATTTTCAAATAAAATCTTATAGAGATTTGCCTACCAATAGTCAAATAATGTCAGGATTATAACTAATTGTTATTTTCTGTTCTTAACAACATAGTCCACTGATATATTATAGTTCATGCAATCTAATTATACAAAGGCTCCAAACATTCATATCACATTCAGGGTGTTTATTTAATAGCCCATCACAAATACAGCTGTTTACAAGCATTTAATACGTTGAGTGACCAATTATATTTGTCTTTCTGCAACATACTATGGATGATTTTTAAACCTTATAAATGATTTCCAAGCCAGACTACTTGAAGATGTAAGCCAGAAAAACTCAGTTCCTTGAGTGTCAAGTGAGATGGTGTATTATTGTGGAAGGGTTCTCTAACAAAGATAATAAAGTACCATAGATTGGAGGACTTAATCAACAGAAATTTGCTTTTTCAAAATTCTGGAAGCTAGATGTTAGAGATTAAGTTTGGTTTCTTCTGAATGTCTCTTCTTGACTTGCAAATGACCACCTTCCCACTATGTTATCACATGGTCAAATTTCCTCTTCTTATAGGACACCTGTCTTATTAGATTAGGATTCACCATAATGTGATGTTATTTTAAATTTATTACTTCTATATCCAAATACAGTAATTTTGAGATGCCAGGAGGATAAGGCTTTAATACATGAATTGGAGGGATAGGAGAAGGGCACATAATTCAGTGCATAACAGATGTTATGAATTCATTGGAAAGGTACTCCATGATTTGGTTTGAAAATGTATCAGATTTTATTCCCATGTTTAGTTTTCAGAAACAAACTCATTCTGCAATATTAATAGACAGGGTTATTTAAAGGCAGAAATCATCACCAGGCAATTACCTGTGATTACAAACAGTGTGACTAAGTCATTACATAAATCTGTTTTGATAAGTAACCTCAGAAATCATTTTTCTGTACAATTATTTCGATAACCCAGAAGAAATTCTACATATCCAATGCATTTTCCACTTGATATTTATTTATGGCAGGAAAGATAGCATGATAGAGTTCTGGATTTGAATGTTATCTCCAAAGCAGTATTAGTTATAGATTGATCTGTAAGTAACATAATTTTTAATTTCCTTATCAATAAAATGAAGATAATTGTTTTCTACTGCAAAAAGTTGTTTACAGAAGTTTAAGATCAGCATAAGTAATATAGCAAGACCTCACCTAAAAAAATTAAATACTTTTTTAAAAAGTTGTTTTGAGAATTGAACTAACAAACTAAAATCCTTAGTTTTACAGATAGTCAAATACTGCTAGCTCCCTTTTCTTCTTTATTGCATTTAATTTGAGCAATAGTCAATTGATCCTTCATACTAAAAATCAAAACAGTCTCAAGGCAGTTCTTTAACACAAGGCCTTGAGAGAATAAAATACCTCTTTATAACATAAACCATGAGAGAATCTGGCTCAGCATGTACCACAACAATGTCCTGCAATGTAGAAAACATAAATGTATTGTATTGTTTCTCCTCTGAAAAACAGAAAGCATTACCTGTTTGTATGCTTAAAATCTGAGGGAAAAAAACCCAAAATCAGGAAACACTTTCATACAGATCACCAGCAGGAAAATTAAGTAAACTGGGATTAGAATTTGACAAGGTCATCAAGGAACCACAAACAGAGAAAATAATCATGCAATCATATAAATTCTCCTGGGAGTGGTGCAACCAGTATTAAGGAAATAGATGTTTCTGCTTATTAAGGAATAAACAACTGAGCCAGCATGAAACTGTCTCTGTGCCACATGCTCAACACATCCAATTTCTGAGGGGTTGAGGAAAAGGTCCCTGAGATGAAGAGATTCATGCCCACAACCATCTCTGAGGATTGATATGAAATGTTGTGCCAAGGAAATGTAGCAGAAAGCCCTCAAACTTCATCTCTGCTCTTTGCTTTTACTCTGGAACACCTACCCTGTAATTGTTCAGGGCTGTAAGAGGATGTTGGTCAGAAAGGAAAATGTAATTTGAGTTAGGTTCTAAAATCTGAGTAGTTGACATTGTCTAGAAAAACATTTCCAAGGGAAAGATTATTATTTCCTTAGAGTTTTGTGTGTCAATTATCATCCCACATAGTAATTTTTATATATAAACATTTGAAATATGCCTATTACAGTTACTTAATGCTTACAATTACTTACGATATGGCTTGTGTCTAAATAACTCACTGTAATAAGTTCTCTATTTGTATGATTCTGTAAAACATGGTGTTATATAAACCTTTTTTGTTGTCTTTTTAACTTTTTTGTTTAGCTTTAATAAAGAACTGCTGTAAAGGCATATGGGGATTTCAAAACAAAGAAATCTTTTGAGACCAAAAATTGCTATATTATTTCAATATAGTAAACAGAAATTCTGTATGTTGATAAAAATTCATTCATCTCTTTTAAATATGTTTCTAAAGCAAGGTTTTTGCCTTTATTCCTCACAAAACCAAACACTTCAAGATAATTCAAGCTTATTTTACATTTTTTTAATGTAGAAAAATACATTAACTCAGTTGTGTGATGTTCCTGAAGAGCAGAGGATAGTCATTTTCTCTCTGAATTCCTAGAGTCTAACAGGTATATCTAGAATACAGGAATTGTTCAATGTTTCTTGATTTTATTCAGTAATATTTTTATTTTTTAATTTATTTTTATTTTAAATATGTGGTTTTAGGTATACTTGGTTATGCAAGTACCCTTGTTGATGAGGTGCACTCTTCCCTCCCCTAGCAGTTTCCCTCAACTGCCAGTTCCACCTCCTCAGCCCACCCCCCCCACCCCCGGCAGTTTCCCATCACTGTCAATCTGCCAATCTGCGGGGGTCCTGTCCCTGCCAGGTCTTGGGTTTCCTGAAGGAGGGACTAATAGGCAAAAGATGAAAATAATATACTCGGACACCTGCTTGCTGAACAGATGCCAATTTATGTCAGTTAACACAGAGTTTTTTTTACCATTCATAAAGGGGCAAGACAAAGAAAATTCCTTTATGTACATATTCTTTAAAAGTTACCACCATCTAGCAGTCTAGAAGCCACAAACAAGCCAAGAACACTATCTGCTTTTAGTCAATGAGTCTCTTCATAAAGCCAAAAATGATAGTTTAAGTCCAAAGTCCCAAATTACAGTCCTTGAAATGTCTCAAGAAAGTTTTCAAGTGCACATTTCTCCATGTATCAGGAGTTTTCTTTCTGGGGCTTCTATGACCTTCAAAGCTTCATAATCGACTCCCTTGTCCAGGTGTCTTTGTTACTTTTCTCTTATCCTGCAGTGTTTATTTCTAAAGAAAACTCAAAAGAAGCTTTTAGTGATGTTTCTCAGGCTCCCAAGGCTGCTTTCTGTCTTTAGTTAATTTATCATAAAAGTATCCAATTAGTATATTATGAATTCAGTGAAGGCCCTCTCTATAAAAGTTAACTTAGAATTTTAACTATTGAATTAAGTAAAAACCTTAATGATTAATCTTCATCCTAAGTCTGTGAAAACAGTGTTATAAATCACCTACATAACTCCTAGATAAGTGTTAGAACTTATAATGAATTCATAATGAACTTACTATAAACTTGTGCTTCTAAAAAACCTCATGTCTAAACACTAAATACATAATTCTAAATCAAATAAGGAGTGAATATGCTTATATCATTTTTTACTCAAGCAATATCTAGTAACTTATAACCAAGTGAAAGAAAGCATTCTTGATGTGCTTCAGAGTTTAACCACTGCATATGTTAGAAAAGGCCAAACAGCATAGTGGGAAATGGAAAAATGAACCATGACATTCTCAGGTTAGCTGTGAGTACTTCACATAAACGTGTTGTTTTCTTCATCCACCACTGCAAAGAATTCTTTGTCCATACCAAACAGCAAAGATGGAAGACAGAAGGGCCTCAGCTGTTCAGACTCGCTTTGCAGCCGGGGGTCCTCAGTGCACCTGGACTTTGTCAATCCGGTGGGCCTCCAAGGCTGGCTCCCAACATCTCCCCCTTTTTTGGTTTTTAATACAAAGCCATGAAATTCTGTGCTTAGTTGAGAGATATTGTTTTTCAGTGATTTGAAGATTACTGGAAGTAAGCATAATAACAACAAAATTATTCCTCTACAAATTCCCACATTAATTAATATAGACAATAATGATTTTTGATTAATAAAGGAAGAAACATTGTTAAAGAGTGACTGAGCCAATTGGGTGGACTCAAATTGTTTTTCAAATTAATGTCCCGTATTTTTTGATGAAGTTTAGAGAGGTTTATACTTAGATTTGAATGATTCCAAATCCCAAGGATATGGTTTTTTTATTTTGTTTCAAATATGGATGGATTTTAATTATCTGTAAGGGAGTAATACAAATTCATTTAAACTCTGAATGACATTACAGAGCCAATTTAATTTTCGAGGTTACAAGTTCTTGTCCTATAATCAAGATAGCCTCTTCTAGTGTATTAACTTTACTGTCTAACTTTTGGTTAATAATTTCTTGAGTTGCTAAAGCTAATGAGACATTTTTGGATAACTGATCTGTAAATGTAGCAGTATGTACTTCTTTAGTTAAAGCTATGGCTGAAACTGAGACTGAAGTAGCTATAGTTGTTAAAGCTGCAATTCCTAAAATCAAAATTGCTATAAATCTTTTTGGTCATGACAACAGTGAGTTAACCTCATACAATGTTCTTAAACTATAATCATCATACCAAAGGAATGGAAGTTTTATAGGAACCATCAAATAAGAAGGTTGTTTACAAATCATAAATTCTCTATATGAATTATAAAAAGTAAGACAATTAGTTAATTTATAATTTATGCAAGTAGTTTGATTTTTTTAGGTAAACTAAAACATACTGGAGGAGAACTAGAACAATCTGAAAAGGAAAAATTATGATTAATAACAGTTTTGACCCATGATGAAAAGAGTGGGGCCTTTTAATAAAGAGGAATGATTAGTAAAAATAGTAATAATCTCAGCATCCCATGTAGCAGGCTGGAATACTGGAGGGTTAGGGATATAAGCCTAATAAGATTTTTTTGTTTGTTTTTTGTTTTTGTTTTTTTGTTTTTTTATTGTGAAGTTGTGGGGTACAGTTAAGGGTTAGGTATACAATTGTGTTTCATTCAGGCACCCTGTTGATATGGGGTGTTTCCCCGTTCCCAGACAGATATTTGCTACTGTTAATCCCATCTCCCTCCCCCCACCATAGTTTCCCAGTACAGTCAGTCATTTTCATATAGTATTGCATTGGATGTTTAAGGTCCATTATATGAGTGAGAACATGTGATACTCGGATTTTTGTTTCTGTGAGAAGTCACTCAGTATTATAGACTCAGTTCCATCCAGGTTGCTGCGAAATTCATGATTTTGTTCTATTTATGGCTGCATAGTATTCCATCATGTATATGTACCACATTTTTTAAATCCAGTCCTCTTTTGACGGGCAGCATGGCTGTTTCCAAGTTCTTGCTATTGTGAACA
>NW_007258256.1:538193-538926 GCF_000164805.1 Carlito syrichta
TTCCTTTGTGAAGTGTCTGTTCATATCTTTTGCCCACTTTATAATGGTGTTGTTTGTTTTTTCTTCTCAGCACGTTTGAGTTCCTTGTAGATCCAGGATGTTAAGCCTTTGTCGGACCTGGAATTGGCAAATACTTTTTCCCAGTCTGTAGGCTGTCTCCCTGCTCTCTTGATGGTTTCTTTGGCTTTGCAGAAGCTTGTCAGTTTAATAAGGTCCCACTTATCTATTTTCTCTCTTATGAGCTGTGGGTTTTGGGTTTTGTTCAGGAATTAGATGCCAGTTCCGACTTCCATGAGGGTTTTTCCTTCATTTTCTAAGTTTCTTATGGTTTGAGGTTTTACATTTAGGTGTCTGATCCATTTGGAATTAACCTTTGTGCATGGGGATAGATAGGGGTCCTGTTTCAATCTTCTGCATGTGGTCAGCCAGTTTTCCCAGCACCATTTACTGAATAGGTTCTCCTCTCCCCAGTGGTAGGTGGTGGAGGCTTTGTCAAAGATGAGTTGGTTGAGAAATTGAGGTTTTGCTTCTGGGATCTCAATTCTATTCCATTGATCTATATGCCTGTTCCTATACCAATACCAAGCTGTTTTGATGATTGTAGCCTTATAGTAAAGTTTGAAGTCTGGTAGTGTGATACCACCTGCTTTGGGTTTTTTTTTGTTTTTGTTTTTGTTTTGCTGAGGATTGTTCTGGCTATTCTTGGACATTTGTGTTTCCATATGAATTCCTG
>NW_007258257.1:0-852 GCF_000164805.1 Carlito syrichta
CTCCTCAATCCCAAAAACTACAGGCTGTCTTCCTAAGACATAACCACGAATCAGGTTTTTGAAGTAGGAATCTGGGTAATTGGAGTCCTCACATACAGAAAACTTCACTGCCTATTGCTAAGAAAGAATAAGGAATCTGCGTTACTCATGACCTCAATCCCAAAAAAACTTCAGGTCATCTTGCTATGGGATAAACACGAATCATGGTGTTTTCGAGCATGAATCTGAAAAAAGGAGTCCTTATTTACAGGCAACTACATGACCTTTTGCCTAGAAAGAATCAGGAATCTCGGTACACGAGACCTCAATCCCGAAAATCTACAGAGCATCTTGGAAAGTGCTAAAAAGAATCAGAGTTTCAAAGCAGGATGTATGTAATGAGAGTCCTAATATACAGGAAAATAAACAGTTCCTTGCCAAGGAAGAAAAAGAATCGGGGTTATAGCAGTTCTCAGTCCTAAATATCAACAGACTATCTTCTGTAGACTAAACAAGTATCAGTGTTTAGAAGTTGGAACATAGGTAATTGCATTCCTCATATGCAGAATCTAGTGATCTCTACCTAGGCAGAACTAAGAAACCTCTTTTATACAATTCCTCCATCACAATATCTACATGAAATCTTGCTAATGGCAAAACAACAATCAAGGTTTCCAAACAGGATTCTGGAGAAAGGTAGTCCCCATATACAGGACATTACACGGTCCCTCGCTAACAAAGAATAAGGAATCTGTGATACACTAGTCCACAATCCGAAAAATTCTCAGATGTCTTCCTGTGTATAAACAAGAATCAATGCTTCAGTCTCGTCTCATATTTCAGAGATATTTGGGCTTGGGGGTATTATGAATC
>NW_007258257.1:2357-3134 GCF_000164805.1 Carlito syrichta
CCACGGCCTCCAACTGAGGACGAATAAAGAATCTTTGTTGTATGCGTCTGAATCCAAAAAATTCCCAAGGTGTCTGCTATGGGACAAAAAAGAAACAGAGCTTCGAGTTCCCCAAATGTTTTGGAGCAACTTAGCATGCGGATATCATGAATCGGTCATTTCAGAACTCCAGGAACATTTTGGTCCTCTTAAAAGTTTTAAACGGGTATTGGGCACTACAAGTCCGTTAGGTTCCTCGGAACAACTAAGGCCAGATTCCAGGACAAAAAGAATCTTCATGCCATATTTGGATGTACCGCTGGTATTAAGATGAACCCTGTAATCCGTCCCCTTCCGTGTCACTTTTTATTTTGAGACGGGACAAGGGTTTTGCACTTGCCAAATGTTTACTACGTACTTTCAATGGTTAACAGGAATCATAGAATCCACGTCCCTAGGAAATTTCTGGGCATCTGTCTTTTGATGTACTGAATTTGGAATCCAAATCGAACGGAAAAATCAGGGCATCTTACTCAGAATAAAAAGGAAATCCGGTTCTAGCAGTTCTCATTTTCCGGAATCTACAAGGCCTCTTGATAAGGTTTAATCAGCAACATGGGCCTCTGGGTCCCTACATTTTCAGAGCTACTTGCTCCGTGATATCCTAAATCAGTCATTACAAATCCGCAGGATATTTCTGGTCCTCTTGTTAGTTCTAATCAAGATTTGGACCTAGAAATCCTTTTGTTTCCTGGGACCATCTATGACCATAATCATATTCTCCAGAATCAAAAGATA
>NW_007258257.1:4737-5774 GCF_000164805.1 Carlito syrichta
TCAGGATAATGGGAGTCCTCATATACCGGAAACTGCACTGTCTATTGCTAAAGGAGAATAAGGAATTTGGTTACAAGTGTCCTCCATTCCAATAAAACTTCAGTGTTCTTGCTAAGGGCTAAGCACGAATTGGGGTTTTTGAAGCATAAACGAGGGAAATGAAATCCTCAGATGCAGGCAACTGCACTGACTTTTCCTAAGAAAGAATAAGGAATGTGGGTGACATATTTTCTCAATCCCCCCAAAAATAAATGGCGTCATCCTAAGATCTATACAAGAATCAAGCTTTCAATGCCAGTATCTGTGAACAGGAGTTCTCATATACAGTCAACTGCCAGGCTGTTGCTAAAAATAAGGAATCTGGGTTATACGAGTCCCCAGTCCTGAAAAACTACAGGGCATCTTGATGATGGCTAAAGAAGCATCAGGGATTCGAGGCATGAATGTGGGTAATAGCAATCCTCATATACAGGAAACTACATGGCCTCTTGCTAAGAAAAAAGAAAAAATATATTTTCCATGTTTCCTCTATCAAAAAAACTACATGGCATCTTACTAAGGGCTAAACAAGAATCAGGGATTCAAGACAGGAATGTAGGGAAAGAGAGTCCTCTCATACAGGACACTAAACGGACTCCAACTACGTACGAATAAAGAATCATTTTTGTACGTGTCCTCAATCCAAAAAATTCCAAGGTGTCTGCTATGGGACAAACAGGAAACAGAGCTTCGAGCTCCCAAATGTTTCAGGGCAATTTAGAATGTGGAAATAATGAATCGGTCATTTGAGGGCTTCAGCAAAATTCTGTCCTCTGAAAATTTGTAAATGGGTATTGGGCACTCCAAGTCCGTTAGGTTCCTAGGAACAACTATGGCCAGATTCCAGGACAAAAAGAATCTTCTTGCCATATTTGGATGTAACTCTCATCTTAAGGAGAACCCTGTAATCCTTCCCTTCCTTGTCTCTTTTTATTTTGAGACGAGACAAGGGTTTTGCACTTGCCAAATGTTTACTACACACTTTTAATGGTAACCAG
>NW_007258258.1:0-712 GCF_000164805.1 Carlito syrichta
TTGATTTTTAGGGAGTTTTGATCAATTTATGTCCCAGGTAGAACAGGTGCCCAGAAAGTCCCTGGAGTTCTGCCAACAAGATATAGTTGAAAGCAGTTGCATAGAGACAACGTAGAAGAATCATTATGCAATGTAGTTACCTTGGTTAGGTCACTAACAGAATATAAGAACAAAATATGAAAATGTAAGAATGGGGTTTTGCAAAGCATAACATTCGATTTCAGTTAACAAAGCATACAATTACATGAAATATATGACAAAGAAGTTTTGAAAGAGTCAGCAGGAAATAGTCAGCACAACTTGCCCAAAGGGAACAAAGCTGGGGGACTGTGGTCATGGGAATGCTATTGCAACCACACGTAGGCATTGAAGAGTGATTCTTAGTCAAACAGGCAACTAAGATGGAAGCTTCAAAGAAAATGGAGTAAGCTGGTTGATACTGTTATTTTGCTAGCAATTTGATTTTATTAGCTGGTTTAGCTTATTTCACAGGCAGTACAGAAAAGTCTTTAGAAATCAGGTTTTGTGAATTCTCTCAGCAATGTTAGGAATGTGGGCATAGTTCCTAGAGCTTTATATCTCTTCTGAGTTATTTCTAGAGGGACGGAATTCCTTCCCTTATTCTCCAACTCCCATTGGGCAAATAGTCTTTGCCCACATAATTTGACTCATATATAGACACATGAACATGTGAAGAACATCAGGCAGGTGC
>NW_007258258.1:732-4106 GCF_000164805.1 Carlito syrichta
TGATAATCTTTTATAAGTAAAATTTGCAGTATTGACTACATAGCATCTTAGAGACCATATTAACTATCAACTATTAACTATTGTTATTAACTATTCACAACAATTAACTAACAACTTGGCAACCAAAATGGGAACTTTGATTTTTAGGGAGTTTTGATTAATTTTATGTCCCAGGTAGAACAGGTGCCCAGAAAATCCCTGGAGTTCTGCCAACAAGATATAGTTTAAAGCAGTTGCATAGAGACAAGGTAGAAAAATCATTATGCAATGTAATTACCTTGGTTAGGTCACTAACAGAATATAAGAACAGCCGGGCTCGGTGGCTCAGCCTGTAATCCCGCGCCTTTGGGAGGCTGAGGTGAGTGGATTGCCTGAGCCCGCGGGTTCGAGACCCGCCTGGGCAGCAAGACCTCATCTCTACAATAAATCAAAAAATCAGCTGGGCGTGGTAGCACGCGCCTGTAATTCCGGCTACTTGGAAGACTGAGGCGGAAGGATCGCCAGAGCCCAGCAGGTCGAGGTTGCGGTGGCCGGGAGCGGCCACTGCACTCCAGTCTGGGTGACAGAGTGAGACTCCAACTCAAAAAAAAAAAAAAAAAAAGAATATAAGAACAAAATATGAAAATGTAAGAATGGGGTTTTGCAAAGCATAACATTCGATTTCAGTTAACAAAGAATACAATTACATGAAATATATGACAAAGAAGTTTTGAAAGTCAGCAGGAAATAGTCAGCACAACTTGCCCAAAGGGAACAAAGCTGGGGGACTGTGGTCATGGGAATGTCATTGCAATCACACGTAGGCATTGAAGAGTGATTCTTAGTCAAACAGGCAACTAAGATGGAAGCTTCAAAGAAAATGGAGTAAGCTGGTTGATACTGTTATTTTGCTAGCAATTTGATTTTATTAGCTGGTTTAGCTTATTTCACAGGCAGTACAGAAAAGCCTTTAGAAATCAGGTTTTGTGAATTCTATCAGCAATGTTAGGAACGTGGGCATAGTTCCTAGAGCTTTATATCTCTTCTGAGTTATTTCTAGAGGGACGGAATTCCTTCCCTTAGTCTCCAACTCCCATTGGGCAAGTAGTCTTTGCCCACATAATTTGACTCATATATAGACACTACCATGTGAAGAACATCAGGCAGGTGCTTTCTGAATAAGTTACCCCTAACTTTTTCCCTTTTTCTAACTTTCTTTCAGCCAAAATGGGGTGATTTGTCACAGCACCAGATGCATCTCCACACTGAGGACAGTTTTTCTTTACAATCTCCCAACTGATCTGACCAAATCTGCTCAAATCCTCTTCTCTGGACAAAGACCTCTTATGCCAGGTTTCTGCCTGGAGTACATATTTACTTCCAAGTTATAAACTCTGAAAAATTGGTTTAATAATGAATAAGCTGACAGAGTCTCAACCATTGAGATGCAAGCAATTACCTGCCTTGTGCTGTCAAATATATATATTATTTCCTCAAATAGCCGCTTTCTGCCCTTTTTTTCTTTTTTGGTTAAGAACATCAAATCTTGGTTGAAAACACCAAACATATGTTGTGATGACTTGGTTCAGAGAGGTGGTTGCTTAGTGACAGAGCCCTACAGCAGTGAGCTCTGTATTGACTTCCCTCAGAGGAGAGAAATGGCCATGGCCACTGCACTTGAGTTCCAGTTGTGCCCTCTTCTCAGATCATGCTTAAAGAAGCTTAGTGGAGTAGAACTCCCAGCATGGTCCTTTCCTGGAGAGTAAAGCTGAGGGACTCTGTCCCCAAGGCATCGCCCCAAGCTTCTTGAATCATTTGCTGCCTGTCATGATGTTTCAATTTTTGAAGTCAATAAAGTCGCAGTCCAGCTCCTGGAAAGTGACTGGAGAAGACTTTCTCCAACCAGAAGCACCTACAGAGACTACCGAATAATCTCTGAACACTTACTGTTTCAAATATCATCAATTCAAATCCTTCCCAATTCTTCTCTGTGAAAACCCAGCACAGATGGTCACTCTCTTTTTGTTCATATGTCCTGTCATAATTATTTCATTGCCTGATCCCAAATGCCTCTGAAAGTCGAGTCTCTCTAGAGCTTAATAGTTCCACCCAGGAAACTGCAGCTATCCTTTCTGTGTAGTCTTAGATTGCCTCCTTTTTTTTGTTCTAGCTCCTGCTCACAGCACAACTCCATTCCATAACTTCTGTTCTTCATACCATGAAGGAATCTCCAAATCAATCCCACCCTCTATTGGCACAGGTTACTTGTTCCATTTGGAACAAGATTGGGCCTGGCCTACAACAGTCACAGAAATCCTGTGCCAGACACAAGACCTCGCCCAACCCTCTCAACTTGACTTTATCTTGGTACTGCATGTTTAGTTGAACAGTCACTTGAAGCCTACCTGACTTGTGTGGCGAGCTGCTTGACATATGAGTGGATTTCATTAGATTCCATAACCTCACTGGGGATCCCAGAAGCACATGTCGTTTGCTTCTGTCTAATTCTGACCCAGGCAGTCTCCTGGGTGGAGAAGATAGACTTGGTGCACACCTGTCACACACTTCAGTGGCCCCTGGGCCAGTACTGAGAAAAAGATGTTTAATAAATTACTTCAGTGTTTTATTGTAAACCTGCTAAGTCATTCATACATCATGATAGAATAATACCCTGAATCTTGACTGTACTTGTTAGCGTCCTCTTTGTCATACCCCAGAGGCTCAGGAATAGCAGTGGCAGGAGGAAGTCTATAACTTCCCTTTTCTCCCCCTCCCCAGAGATGAGATTAGGGCCCGTAGGCTCTATAGGCAGTAGGGACTCAGGACTTCCACTGCTCCTCCTGGGCACTAGCACCACAGGCATCTTTGAATTCACTCATTTTGGAGTATCCATTTTCTTTCTGGAAGGTCTGGATACCTGATTAGCTCATAAATCCTCTTTTACATCATATTTTTCCTGCAGATTTTCACAGCTGGGAGCAGCAGGCACATCTCTGCTTCATGTTCATATTAGTCCCTGATTTCCCAGAGCTCTGCTTTCAGCCAGGGTCTCTACCTTCTGCTCTAAATCATAGAGAGAATCTGATGCAATTAAAGCTCAGTGTGAAGTGCGGTTGGGCCCTGACACTGAGCCCAAGTTGTGATACAGCTTGCATCCCTCATGTTGACAGATGCCGAATGTGCTAAAACAGCAGAAAAAACAAACCCACAGGATTGAATCTTCACTTTCTTTGTTCCTGGTTTCCCAACAATGCCATTCAGCTTTTACCACAGTCAGGTTATACACAAAAAATAGACAGTAATTTGTGAAGCAGCAGTGTGAAGGAAGTGAGGCCATATATGAGATGGCACTCTGTGTCTGGTACCCTGTTGGACTTCTGGGGTCCTGTGTGAGC
>NW_007258259.1:0-2185 GCF_000164805.1 Carlito syrichta
TTTCAAGGTACACCATCATATCATATGCATAGAGAGATAACTTGACTTCCTCTTTCATATTTGAATACCTCTGATTGCCTCCTCTTCTCTGATTGCTTTAGCCAGGACTTCCAATATTATGTTGAACAGGAGGGGAGAGAGTGGGAATCCTTGTCTAGTTCCTGTTTTGAGGGGAATTGGTTCCAATTTTTGTCCATTTAGGAGTATGCTGGCTGTGGGTTTCTCGTAGATGGCTTTTACTATTTTGAGGTATGTTCCAGGTATGCCTAGATGTTCAAGGGTTTTTATCAAGAAGGGGTGCGGGATTTTATCAAAAGCTTTTTCTGCATCTAGTGATATGATCATGTGGTTTTTGTTTTGACATCTGTTGATGCATTTAATTACATTTATGGTTTCACGAATGTTGAACCAGCCTTGCATGCCAGGAATGAAGCCTACTTGGTCATGATGGATGATTTTTGAGATGTATTGCTGAATCCGGTTTGCTAGGATCTTGTTGAGAATTTTAGCATCTATGTTCATCAAAGATATTGGCCAGTAGTTCTCTTTCTTTCTTGGATCTTTACCTGGCTTGGGTATCAATGTGATGTTGGCTTGTAAAATGATTTGGGAAGAGTTCCATCTTTTTCAATCGCCTGGAATACCTTCAGTAGAATTGGTATCAGCTCCTCCTTGAATGTCTTGTAGAATTGTGCTGGAAAGCCATCTGGACCAGTGATTTTTTTTTGTAGGAAGTTTTCTTATTACGTTGTCGATTTCCTCGATTTTTATTGGTCAATTTAGGGTCTCAATTTCTTCTTGTTCCAACCTAGGTAGGTTGTGTGTTGTCAGAAAGTCCTTCATTTCCTTTTGGTTTTCAAGTTTGTTTCCATACAAGTGTACGTAGTAGTCTCTAATGATCTTTTGTATTTCTTCAGGGTCAGATGTGACTTCATCTTTTGTATTTCTGATTATGCTTATTTGTTTTTTTTCTCGTTTTTTCTTGGTCAGTCTAGCTAGGGGACCATCAATCTTGTTTACCCTTTCAAAGAACCAGTTTTTGTTTCATTGATTTTTTTGTATTATCTTTTTGTCTTCTATGCCCTGGATTTGGGCTTTTATTTTGGTGATCTGGATTCTTCTGCTGAAATTAGGGTTTTTGTGGTCTTGCTTTTCCAGCTTCTTTAGGTGGCTTGTTAGGTTTTCAATTTCTGTTCCTTCCATTTTCCTCATGTGTTTGTAGGGATATAAATTCCCCTCTTATTGCAGCTTTTAAGGCATCCCAGAGATTTTGGAAAGATGTTTCTTTATTTTCATTTGTTTCCAGGTATCTTTTGAGATCTATTTTGATGTCATCATTGACCCAGGGGTTATTTAGCATCATGCTGTTTAGTGTCCATGTCTTTGTGGGTTTTGGGGGGACTTTGTTTGGTGTCAATGTTTATTTTTATTCCACTGTTGGTCCGAAAAGGTGCATGGCAGAATTTCAGTCCTTTTAAATTTACTTATACTTGATTTGTGTCCAATTATGTGGTCGATCTTAGAATATGTTCCATGTGGTGATGAGTAGAATGTGTATTCTGTGGTCTTTGGATGGAGTGTTCTATAGGTATCAATTAAGTCCATTTGGTCCAGAGTCTCATTGAGGTTCCGGATCTCCTTGCTGATTTTTTGTCCTGATGATCTGTCTAAGGTTGTGAGTGGTGTATTAAAGTCCCCAGTTATTATGGTGTTAGAGTCAATGTCTTTCTTTAGTTTTCCTAGAAGTTGCTTTATGAATGTTGGTGCGCCTATGTTGGGTGCATATATGTTTAGGATAGATATTTCTTGTTGATGGAGTGAACCTTTTATCATTATGTAGTGGCCCTCTGTATCTTTTTTAATTTTTGATAGCTTAAATGGTATTTTGTCTGAAATTAGGATCGCGACTCCTCCTTTCTTTTGTGTTCCATTCGCCTGAAAATTTGTTTCCCATCCTCTTACTTTGAGTCTGTGTATGTCCTTTCTAGTGAGATGGGTCTCTTGAAGGCAGTATATTGTTGCCTGGTGATATTTTATCCATTTTGTCATTCTATGTCTTTTCAGTGGTGCGTTTAGTCCATTCACATTCAGACTAATTATTGAAATGTGAGAGTTCATCCCTATCATGGAGTTCTTATTGAGTTATTGTTCTTCCACTTGGTTTTTTCTTTTTTTTTTTTTTTTG
>NW_007258259.1:2382-3062 GCF_000164805.1 Carlito syrichta
GAGTCTGATTATTCTTAGGTTAGGCCTCTTGAGGTAGTCACTCCTCTCTTGAAGGTTTTGTTCTGTCTTTTTTAGCTTATTTTCTGTGTTTTTAAGAGTTTGGGTTATTTCTATATTTTGGTCCTCAAGCTCTGAGATTCTTTCTTCTGCTTGGGTAATTCTGCTTTCCATGCTTATCAATTTGTTATTTATTTCATTCACAGTATTCTTTATTACTGTTATCTCAGATATCAGCTCCTTCCTAGTTTCTTCTTGTGTCTCCTCAATTCTTTTTAGTCTCTCCATTATTGTTTTGATATCTACATTTGCATTTTGAGACCCTTCATTCTGGGGACTTTTCATTGTTTGTATTCCAAAGTCAATTTTCCCAGTGTCTGCTCTCCCAGGCGTCTGGGAGAGACCCATACTCTTCTTTTGGTTTTTCTTCATTTCTGTAGATTTTTCTCCCTTTACCCCTTTCCCTCCCCCTCTTCAATTCTGTTTTTGAGGGAAGGTGGGGTTGCTTTTATTTCTCTTCTGCAATGACCTGTTCTTCCTTATGAGAGTCTTCTGGTTTTGTTCACTTTTCCCTCTGCTTTACAGTCTGTCTATTCAGCAGTTTGCAGTCTTGGTCCCCGCTCGCGGTGAACGTTTCGAGGCAGCGGAGCTCCACGGTGGCTTGAGATCGAGGGTGGGGGGGT
>NW_007258259.1:3297-31951 GCF_000164805.1 Carlito syrichta
GCCAGGCTGCAGGCGTCCCGCCGGCGCGGGCTGGAGGCTGTGGCGCGTCGGCCTGGAGGTGCCACGGCCGGGGAGCGAGCGGTGGCGGCGCTGCCCGGTGCAGCGGGAGAGGAGCTGGCTCCGAATTAAATTTTAAATGTCTACCTATGGTTAAGTTGCTTCCAAGTTGAATAGATCTCTGGACTATGTTTACCCACTCGAAGCACAGACACTGTGCTTTTAATCTAAAACACTGAATTGGTTAGGCTAATATTTCAATTTATAGTAACTATATTTTGCACCCCAAGATATAGTTTACTGACTTCCTATTCATTTTATCGAGCATAGGAAAGATATCAAATAAAAAGACATAAACAACAAATTAAAATTTTCAAGGGGAATATTGTATCAGACTCAAGACCTCAGGATAGTACCCAAATCATCTGATTTCATTGCCACCTAGCTAGTCCTATTCTAAAATGTCTATAGCCTAGTCCTGTATAAACTGACTTGTCCATATAAAAGTTTAAAATTACTAGTACATAAAAACTTTATGAAAATTGTTTCCCACAAGTACTGCAAAGATAGTTGTTATTATTATTATTATTATTATAGTTGGAGTCTCACTCTGTCACTCAGACTGGAGTGCAGTGGCCACCCCTGGTCACAGCAGCCTCGACTTGCTGGGCTCCAGCGATCCTTCTGCCTCAGCCTTCCAAGTAGCTGGAACTACAGGCACGCGCTACCACACCAAGCTAAATTTATTTATTTATTTATTTATTGTAGAGATGAGGTCTCGTCAAGTTGCCCAGGTGGGTCTCGAACCTATGGGCTCAGGCAATCCACTCACCTCAGCCTCCCAAAGCACGTGGGATCACAGGCTGAGCCACTGAACCCGGCTTTTATTTTTTAATCTTCTTTCTAGTATGTATTTGTTCGGGTTCTTCAGAGGCATAGAACCAATAAACTACATATAGGTATAAGAGAACATTTATTATAGAAATTGGCTTATGTGATTATGGAGGCTGAGAACTACTATGACCTGCCATCCACAACCTGAAAAACCAAGAAAGGAATTGGTATCATTCAGTCCAAGTTCATCCTAAGGTCTAAGGACTAGAAAAGCTGTTAATACATTGTCTGAGGACAGAAGAAGGTGGATGTCCCAGTTAAAGAAGAGAGAAAGCAAATTTGCCCTTCTCTGCCTTTTTGTTTAATTTGGGCCCTCAATGGATTAGATGATGCCCACTTACTTGGTGAGGGTGGATTTCCTTTATTCAGCCTACATATTCAAATGCTAATGTCATCTGGAAACACCATCTGAGGCACATCCAGAAATAATGTTTTACCACTTATCTGGGCATCTCTTAACCCAGTTAAGTTGACCCATAAAATTAACCATCACATAATCTACATTTTGCTCTAATTTCTTGTCTCTAAAATGACTTGGAGATTTTCATATACCTCATAAATAAACACCAATTTAAAGTACAAACCCTTGTTGAGATTTGGCCTATTTGTTTTTTTTTTTTTTTTTTTTGAGTTGGAGTCTCACTCTGTCGCCCAGACTGGAGTGCCAGACTGGCCGCTCCCAGCCACCACAGTCTTGACCTGCTGGTCTCCAGTGATCCTTCCGCCTCAGCCTTCCGAGTAGATGGAACTACAGGCGCGCGCTACCACGCCCGGCTAATTTTTTGATTTATTGTAGAGATGAGGTCTCGCTAAGTTGCCCAGGCAGGTCTCGAACCCGCAGGCTCAGGCAATCCACTCACCTCAGTCTCCCAATTGACTCTAATTTATAATGCGATTCAACTGATTTACCCGGGTCACGTTTCTTAATAGCTAGCCAGCTCCCAATGATAGTCTGCTTTGCAATTACTATATTTTATTCTTCAGTCCCCTTCTGATAGGCTGCTTCCATAGAAATAATGCCTTTCTTTTGCATGACATTTTCCCATGTCTAAAATACCTTCACATAAGTTATCTCACACAAGCTTCCTGATGACCCTGGCAAGTAGGCAGTCCAACATTGTTACAAACATTTAATAAAATGCAAATTAACATCGGAGATTACCATTTATTGAAAACCTCTTTGATACCAAACACTTTATTAGGCACTTCATACCTAATTTTGTCTCATAAACACATGTTTTATAGTTGAGGACATAGAAACTAAGTGCCATCATCCAAGGTTCAAAACAGTAATACAGCGATAAAACAGGATTTTAAGGTCAATATGTCTGCAAATATATTTGTATATACAATCATATATATACATCTATGTCTATGTCTATGAATACATATATACATTGTGTATGTGGGTATATATTTACTCCAGGGCCCATGTAAATCATGAACTAATTTGCAAGTTGTTATTTTTAAAAAATTCCTATTAACCTTTTTATTTCATCAGAAATAGAAGGTGGTTAGTTCTGACTTTTAATAAAAATACATCACATTCTATAAGATTAAGGACAAAGCAAGGCAAGCCATTTCCTTCCAGGAGGTCACACTTAAGGAAAACGTTTTATGACGGAAAAGATTAAAACGGAATATGCTGTGCCTTTTGAATCTGAGATGGTGTCATTCCTGTTAACTCAAGAAAATGACTCAGTTCTCAGGTGTGGAAACCTTGGCTTCCTCTCACAAAATTACAGACAGCTAGAGCTCAAGAATAGACTTGCTAAATTTGCTATATTGGCCAGAAATCTTCCAGAGTCTACCGAGACACACTGTCTACTTTGCCCAGGTTTTTCCTGTTGGAATTTGGTAGACATGATGACTGAAAGAATGAACCAGAATACCAGAGAACATAGTAAGGAAGGAAGAATGTGAACAGATCTCTTCTGACTCAAACATGAGGGGAATAGTGACATAAGACAGTCTTCCATTTTTTTTGAAACTCAGAATATACCCACGATGTCCGGTGAAGCTATGAGTGAATAGTGCTGAGGAGTTTTTGAGATTTGTGGGACGAGACAGATTACTCTGACATAAACACTCAAAAATTAACAGCAATCACGAAGAAAGCTGTATGTCTAAAGCAAAGTGGCTTTAAGTCATCCCCATTAAAGATTGAGTCGTCCCGTTAAAGAATCAGTATCTCCCAGCATTCTGCTCCCAATAGTATAAGATGGGAAATTAGATAGAAATCCAGTATTAATACCATAAAAAATTCCTCTAGTTTAGACATTTTTAGCAACCACATCTGCACAAAAATATTTTGAAAGTTAGGACAATTAAATCACATTGTTTTATTGTATTAAGTATTCATTTGTATATTCATTAGTATTAGTATTACTATTGTTTCCTATTTTGTTATTATATCTTCTTCATTTAGGTTATGCAGCATTAGAAATTCAACAAAGAAAATTTAAAAACTTTTGGAAATTGAGACTAGTATTTTAAGTGTCAAGTTATTTCACTTCATTGTTAACACATTTTCATTCTAATTTTATCCCCAAATGTTTGGTATCCTGGAACACTAGATTTCCACAATTTCAGATATAGAAAAATTTCATATTAACAGTGATATGGGCAATTTTTAAACTTTTGATAAATTGGCATTCTTACGATTAAAATCTGATCTTAATATCAAATTTGCATTGCCTAAGAGAAATGGTGTGCTTTTAATGCATTCAGCTGTTTTATTTTTACAAAGAATTTTAATTCTTTATTCTCAGAAACACTTAACATTTCTTCTCAGTTCTGCATAATCCCTAGATCATAGAATTCTGTGAAAACCTACTCATGTTAAAGACAAGCTGCCTTTTAAATAGTTCAAATGAATGCTAAACTTATTCCACAGGTGGCTTAATATGTCCCACCAAAAAAGTTGATTGTTCTGAGCTATAGTTGTTGTCTTTTTGGAGAAAGGGTTATGGGGAAATAATAGTAATTTTAATTATCAAGAAAAATAGTTGACTACATTCTGAGTCATTGTCCCCCAATTATCCAAGTGAATTAAAAGCATAAAAAATACTAGAATCTCATTGTAAAGCGGTTTTCAAGATTTCATGTCATGGACAATGTATCAGTTGGGAGACAAGTCTACAGACAGGTAAGTAGTAAGACTTTTGTGACTTTCTCTACTCAAGTGATTGGTTCTACTGATCTGTCAATATGCTGGCAGTCATTTTCTCTTTCAATATGATAGCTTTCCCTATAACATACCATTTAAAATATATTACTTTAGTGAAGAACGAACTCAATTAATACTAAGTACATTATGAAATAAGAATGATTTTTAAAGATGTTTATTATGCTCATGTATTTGATCCTGCCCTGGAGAAGCTTATGATCTAGAGGAAAATGTGACCAGAGGACAACTGGCCGTGTGGGGGAAGATGGAAAATGAGGGCCATCACAGATTTAACATCACAATCCTGGAAATCTAAGAGCAAGAATTTAAGCCAATAATAGATTCTGGGACATGGAGAGAGAAAGAGAGAAGAGGTAAGAGTGAAGGTAAATGCAGTAATATAATAGTGATCCTCATTAGTAAAGGAGGTGAGTAACCATCAGCAATTCAATTAGTCGATGAAATATGTAGTAAGTGCCTACCACACTTTGTCTTGGATATCTATAAAATTTGGACAAGTATGAAACTGTATCCACAAAGAGTTTGGTGTATGACATAGCCTTAGGCTGGTTTCACACAGTGGAGACAAGGTTGTAATGACAGTTTCTTGTGGTTTGCTCAGTAATAAAATCCTTTGGATAGAATCCAAGACAGATTTGCCTTTGCTGAATGGCAGTTTCTCATTTGTTAGAGAGATGATCCAGTGTGTTACAAATGCACTGCTTAGTCACTCAAAAATTAAACAGATAGGTACCAACAAATTCAGGAGCCACTTATCTTGAACATGAATTTTAATGTTAACCTTTTTAAATAGTAATATCAAAAATGCTGTACATTGTAGAATTGTTTTACTGAATTGCAATTTTACACTTATCATCAGTTTTCATAATGCACACAAGAAACTAAGGTTCGACATTTGTTACTGTATTTATTTAAAAGTTCTTGCATGAAACATTCTTCCTACAATGCAGCATTTCATTTAGTAGTATTTATAAGAGAAATGTTTTTCAGTTTTATCTAGAGTAACGGGTTTGCTTTCATGTTATTAATATTTTGAAATATGTTATTGATTTTGTTTCCTTCATTGCTCTCACCATTAGTTAACTCAAAAACAAATTATCTTCCCACCTAGTGTGCAGGATTATATGGCATGCACTTCTGTGCATTCACCTTGTGTGTACTTTGTTTCTTATCAACAGATATTTTTTCTTTTTGTTGCAGTTGTTTTCTCTTCTTTTTTTAATCCTGATATATCTAATTTTATCCTGATCTATATGTCACCCATATATAAATAAGCACACACACAATGTAAACACAATGTAGATAATTGTTGACATTCATATAAAAAAAATCTAAATACCAAAATTCACACTCAAGATTAGTGCCTTGTAAATTTGCCAGTAACTGCCTGTTTAGCTATTGAGTGGCTTAACTGTGTATATGTATGTGTGTACCCTTACATAGTCATACACACATCCATGCAGACAGATGGATGATAATAGATGAATCGATAGATTTGTAATCATAGTACTTATCTATTCGAGAACAAGTTCTCAATTTTAAAAAACTTGTCTTCCAAATAACACTACAGCTGATATCAAATTATGACTGTGTACAATGCAGTAATATAACAGTGATCCTCATTAGTTCAGTGATGTGAATTTTTTAGAGCATTTTGTGTACATACCAAATAAGAACGCTGCAGAGACCTTCTCTTTTCACAATGGATGGTGGAGTAGGATTTTCTTGTCCTTTTTTGTAGAAGACAAAAGTGAGCCGGGCTCTGTGGCTCAGCCTGTAAACCCGCGCTTTGGGAGGTCGAGGTGTGTGAATTGCCTGAACTTGCAGGTTCGAGACCTGCCTGGGCAACTTGGCGAGCCCTCATCTCTACAATAAATCAAAAATTAGCCGGGCATGGTAGCATGCACCTGTAGTTCCAGCTACTTGGAAGGCTAAGCTGAAGGATCACCGGAGCCCAGCAGGTCGAGGCTGCAGTGGCCGGGAACGGCCACTGCACTCCAGTCTGGGTGACAGAGTGCGACTCCAACTCAACAACAACAAAAAAGAAGACAAAAGTGCTTTTACTCCATAGATTTTCCTTAATTTCTTAACACATTTCATATGTGTTAGTGTTTTCAAATGAACCAGTAACTCTCATTATATATTAAAATTTATTTTAAGGAAATAAACTTTCAAACATAAAAAACATTTTATTGATTATAATTTTTATCCTTCTTACTCTAACCTGCAGACAACATCTGAAATAATAAAACAATTCTCTGGGAAAACAATATTTGATATTTAACGATTTTGTTGACTTTTCTTCAACCTTCAGACATATTTATTATAGAAAATTTGATATAGTAATATGTACAATTTTTAATTGTTGTTAGATTACTTTTCACAAATAAATGCTGCATCAATTAGAACAGGCAGGATTATGTCGGCTAACAAAGAACCCCCAAATCTCAAACATTTCAATCAATCAAGGTTTATTTTTTATGTCCAATGTTGGTAAACTGGAGTCTCTGTTCATTATAATTATTAAGCACTTAGGTTGGCTGAGGTTCCATCTGGACCACAAGCCACGCAGGGTTATTGAACCCTTCAAATGTGGCTAGTTCAAATTGAGATATTCTGTAAATGTAAAATATATACCAGATATCGATGGCTTCATTAACACCAAAAAATATATGAAAGTATTTCATTAACAATTATTATAGTTATTACATATTGAAAAGACAATATTTGAGATATATTAGTTAAATAAAATATATGATTAAAATTCATACTATGTTTTACTTTCCATTTTTAAATGTGAAAAATGAGAAAATTTAAAATTATACACATACTTTATGTTATATGTCTTTTGAGCAGTGCCTGTTCACACACCACTTCCATGAACTCCACAGCAGGAGGAAGAGAATGTACCAGCCGCTAAAGTTTTTACCTGGAAGCAATGCTCATCATTTCCAGTTATAACATTAGTAGTCAAAGAGATTCATAATAGCAGGCATAATTTCAAGTAGTTGAAGGAATAGTAAAATACAGACCTACCATGGGTAACTTTGAACATGACTGAACAATGTACAGTCATCCCTAGATATCCAATGTGGTTGATTCCAGAACTCCTCACAGATACCAAAATCCTCAGATGCTCAAGTCTCTGATATAAAATGGTGTAGTATTTGCATATACCTTGCACACATCCTCTCATATATTTTAAATCATCTTTAGATTACTTACAAGGTCTGACAATGAGGTTCCCAAACCATCCTAGAAAAAATGCTACATCCCTCATTGCTGAATATCACTAAAGTCCCTTCAAAGTACTCCCCTTGGGAAGCTGTGCATGGGCACCAGCACCTAGTCCACCCGTCAAAGCAATTTTGGAACTCTTTTCCTGGAATGGCTATCAGAACTGCTGTCATTATTTGCTGTCATTAATTTCTGACAATTAAGTTTGTGAACTTGCCACAGTGCCCTTATGCTGTCAACACTGTATAAATAAACTGTATTGGAACATCCTCCCTACTCACCTGATCTGGCCTCCAGTGATTTTTGTCTTTACCTGAAGATAAAGGAAATGTCAAAAGGAAGACATTTGATGATATTCAGGACATCAAATGTAATACTACATCTGTTCTAATGGCCATTCCAGAAAAAGAGTTCCAAAATTGCTTTGACAGCTAGACTAGGTACTGGCATCGGTGTACAGCTTCCCAAGAGGAGTACTTTGAAGGTGACCATAGTGATACTCAGCAGTGAGGTGTGTAGCACTTTTTCTAGTATGAGTTCAGAAACTTATTGTTGACTCTCGTATAATACTGAATACAACGTAAATTTTATGCAAGTAGTTGTTCTACTATATTGTTTATTTGTATTATTTGCTATTGTTATATTATCTTTTTAAATTTTTTTCACTTTTTAAAATTATGTTGGTTGAATCACTGGTTGCCTAATCCAACACAGAGGACTGACTGGATACCCCCATGGCTACAACTGTAACCCTTAACCTGTGCATACAACTTTGTGAGCATATTAACAAAATGTTTCTAAAATTCCATTTTAGTTACTTCAGTGCTTACTACAATATACTTATCCTTGATTTTTTAGCTTTGATTCACATAAAACCAATAAACTAGAATATATCTTGGAATAATTTTAAAGAACAGTATACAGATGGTTCTTACAAGAAGATGAAGATGCCAACAAAGGATTTTGTTAATGTTCCTGAAAAATGAAAGGGAGAAGTAGAGGTGAATGAGAAGCAGAGAGAGAAAAAAAGAAGAAAATGAAAATGTTAGAATCCACTAAACACAGAAGGAAGGAATTCCCAGTCTTGGGGAGGAGGTGCTCATCAAAGCATTCTTCAAAAGAGAAGGAAAGATCACCCTAAGAATTTTGATTAGCAAAAATTTTGTACCTCATTACATTAGTATCCTGATTTTCTCCCTTGATGCTTGTAGAAACTTTAAATTTTTATCTTAATTAGTAAGCTTTGCCAGTGTGTCACAGGGTAAATTCATTTACAGTGATTTTGCCTTTTTTTAACTTTTAATTTTTTTATTTTAAAGATGTGGGGTACAATTCAGGGTTAGGTGTTAGGTATACAAATGTTCATTATGCAGGTATCCTTGTTGATGTGGTGTGCCCCACCCCCTTCCCCAGGCAGACTCTCACTACTGTCAATCCTTTTCTTATAGTATTACAATAATTGTTCAAGGTCCGCTTATGAGTGAGAACATGTGATACTCAGTTCTTTGTTTCTGTGAAAGATCACTCAGTATTATAGACTCTAAGTCCATCCAGGATGCTGTGAAGTTCAGGATTTTGTTCTTCTTTGTGTCTGCGTAATATTCCATCATACATTTATTTTTTTCTTAAATGTGATAAATCCTTTTAAATTTTTTCTCAGCTCCAAAAGTTTATCTCCGAATTTGTCTGTATTGTTGCTTCAATTGTCGCTTTCCTCCATAAAAACACTGAAAATTCTTAGGTTTGTCTCTCAGCTCTTTATATTTATGTCTGTTTCTCTGTATATATGAGAGGGACACTTAAAAAAAATGGAATTACTTTTTTGGAGGGCAGGTCCCTTGTGGTGTAGGCATCCTCCACTAGGTAGGTGTCCTAGGTACCCATCAGCATCAGTGTACCAACTAACAATAAGAAAACTATTTTCTGCAATAAATAATAATATTCTACAAGAATATTCTGCATCTGCTGTATCCGGTAGAGTAGCTGCTAGCCACATGTGGCAATGGGGGCACCTGAAATGAGGCAGGCGGGACTGAGGAAATGAATTGTTAATTTTTCTCAAATTTAGTTAATTTAAATAGCCACATATAGATAACACAAATACATGCTTTCTCAAATACCAAAAATATTGTGAGAGGCTGCATTCAGCTTAAGTGATTTTTTTTTTCAGATTCCTTCAATCATTTGCACATTTCATGATGGGTGATTTATGAGCACACCTGCTTACACCATGCTGAGTGTTCAGCAGTTTTCAACCAAAACGGCATGACTCCAGTACCCAATCTTCCCTATTTACCTGATCTCACCCCAAGCAACTTTTTTATTTCCCCAGATGAAAATGACCTCAAAGGGAAACATTTGCCTTTGTGGAAGAGGTGAAACAAAAAACAGCAGAAGCACTAAAAGGCATCAAAATTGACGAGTTCAAAAACTGTTTTGAGCAATGGAAACAGCATGTTGATAGGTGTATTGCATCAAACGAAGTGTACTTTGAAGGTGACTGAGGTTTATACATATACATACACAATTTTTTATAAATAAATTCTGGCTTGAGAGGCCTCCCATACAGACATTCAAACAAAACATACATTATCTTCATACCTCTTTTTTGTTGTTGTTGCTCCATTCAGACAAAATTTTTTGTAATTCATATACAAAAAAATTCATATACAGAATTACAGTGATAAGATATAAAATGAAATATACATTTCAGTCCTGAATTTAGTCCTCTGAAATTCCAATTCTACTTTCTATTGCTTGTGATTTTTATTTTAAGTATACAATTTCTCTCTTGATTTTCTTGCAAACTTTTCTAACTTTTTGCAGATAATTGCCCTTTTATTTTAAACACTTCTATTCAAATGATTCCCTGTGGGGTTTTTTCTACAACAGCACTGTGCACTAGCAATTTCTGCAATACAAAAGTATTCTACATTTGCTCATCCAACAGCATAGCTGTTAGCTACACATGGCCATAGGAGTACTTGAAATGTGGCTGATAAGACTGAGGAAAATGAATTTTTAACTTTTCTCAAATTTAGTTAATTTAAATAGCCACATGTAGATAACACTAATCTCAAACGCATGCCTTCTCAAATACTAAAAGTGTTGAAAAAAAAAATTTTCCTTGGACTCCTTTGGTAAATTATGTTCAGATTCTGCTCTGACATTGCTTGCTCTGGATGACATTTCCATCATCTGCTATATTTTGCTGTAGCCTCTATATTAAATATTTATATTTAATCATCATGGAATAAGGAAGAAGTTTCCAGCTCTGGTATTTGCAAAGATACCAGTAGTTAAATTATTATTATTATTATTTTATGTTGTCCACTCTCTTCTTACAAGAATGTGAACTCTTCTCAGAATTACAGTGATAAGATATAAAATCGATTATAATGGGATAGTATCTAGCCCAGTTTCCAATGACTAAGTTTAGTCTATATTCATTTAGTATGCTCCAAAAAATACATTAAAATATATTTATTCGAAATTATGAGTGGTATATAATTATATAAATTCCACTACATGAAAACTACAATTTGTAACACAAAGACTCTTCAGGCCTTTACTCCTCTCTACAGTAGTTAATATATTGGGATTAAAGCTACCACCATCCAGTATGTCATTTTGGTTTGTCTCATCTACACATCCCAACTACCTACTTGGCTATTTTCTGGGAGTCAGTATGCTCATAGTTACTGAGTTCTTTGAACATGACCTTAGTAGTTATTCTTGCCTTATGATGTTTTTCATAAAACTCATATTGAATATTTCTTGCCCCAGAGCTGGATTCACTTATTTTCCAAGAAGCCCCAACATCTTTTAGTGGGAATTGCTCATGGTTATTGCATTGACATTGTTTCCTGTTCTTTTCAGTGGAAACAGCTACAGATAATTACTTATTCATAGCATTACACTCACAATAGCCATCACAATAGTCAATCCTTCAATCAATAATATAAATACTAAAATATATGATTTTTTTGTGGATGTTCTTTTTGGCCTTAAGATATCCCACTGAGACTGTATAGTCACATTTCTCCATTTTATAGTAACTTGGAATAGTCCCTATCTCTGAGGCTATGCTACTATTGGATATACAGCTAGGTTTATGTGTTTGATTTTATTTTCTATTTTCAGTTCTTCCTTTTAAAATTTTATTTTGTAATTATGGAAAACATAACACCTTGTGGAAAAATATGAACATTTAAGTCAACACTGATATAAATCAATAGATGAATAAATAAATGAGAAAAGAAACTTTTTCAATGCCAATGAATAATGTAGAAAGAATAACGAAAATCAGAAAATTGCTACTTAGCACCATCACAGTAATAATTAATTCATGCATAGAATATCAATGGATGCTAAAACTAGTGGGTGAAAGTGGAATAAGAAATAGGATTTTTGTGTAGCCTCAAAATATCTTCCTGAAGAAAAAACCTAATAATTACAAAAGAGAAAAAAAGGATCTTAACAGTGAAAAACTCTGGCAGCTAAACCACCTTAACCAAGTTATCTAAACTACAACATCGTGTGCAACTTGATCAAATTGCAATGTAAAGAACAAATTACCACTTCCGTAACATTACAGTAAAAAATACGTCATCTGTGTCTAATAAAAAAACATTGAACAAACCCAAGTTGAGAATAACAAACAAAACAAATGGGCTATAATTTTTAAAATAAATCAAAAACATTTTAAAAATGAAAAAAATTGAGAAATTATTTCTCATTAAAAGAATAACAACAATGCAACACATGATTCTAAATTGAATTTTTCTTATGAAGATGATTGAAACAAATAAAGTTGAATTGGATCTCTAGGCAAAGGATATATGGGCTTTTCTTTGTACCATCTTTGCAAATATCTTGTAAGTTTGAAATTGATATTTTAAAAAAACACGACCCCCAATTCAATTCTATAAAGCGTTATTTTTCTTTCAATTTTCAACTTTTTCTTTGATTCATATGTATTTGAGTGGTAATTTGAGAGACTGCTGGCCAAGAAGCCATTTTAAGACAGAAACTGAGTTTACATGTATTTTGTTTTCAGGAATTTGTCTTTTGCACCAAGAAAGCTATATCTCTATTTTGAGAAACACATTTCTTTCTCCTTCTATAGCACTTCTAATTTGTTTATATTTTAATTGAAAAATTAAAATTGTATATATTTATTACGTATAACATGAGACTTTAAAGGATAGCCAAGACAGACTCCCCAGAAATCATCCTTCCGTGGGAACATCAATTTGAACAACTATCCATGCATGAAGAAAACCTTAGCAAAAGCCAAGAAAACCCTGAGTCAAAAAATATGAAAAGAGGCAAAAAGGGTCATTATATAATGATAAAAGAGTCAATTCACCAAGAGGATATAACAATTGTAAATATGCATACACTATATTAATAGTTGTAAAGGGAAAAATAAGTTGCAATACAGTGACAGTAGGGTATTTCAAGACCCCAATTTCAGCAATCCTCAAATTCTTTAGACAGAAAACCATAAAAGAAATATCAAATTTAAACTGTATTTTAGGTGAAATAGACCTAATAGACATTTACAGAATATTCCATCCAAACAACTATAGAATACACATTCTTTTCAACTACACATGGAACATTATTCATGAAATATCATATTTTAGGCCACAAAATAAGACTTCAAAATTTTAAGAAGACTATAATCATATTAAGTATTGTTTCTGATCACAATGGTATAAAACTAGAAATCAATAAGAGTAACTTCAGAAACTTGGCAAATACGTGGAAATTAAACATGTTCCTAAACAACCAATGGATTGATTACCCTTAAATTAAAAGGGAAATTGAAAATTTTTAGATAAATACAAATTGAAACACAATATACATCACCCTATAAGATACAGCAAAAGCAGTTCTGCTTTAAATATTTTTTTTTAACCTTAGGTTTAGAGGGTACACATGCATATTCATTACATGGACAACTTGTGTAGTGGTTGGAATTGGGTCTAAGGTGGTTCATTCCCCAGATAGTGAACACTGTGCCCCATAGGTAGTTTCTGAATCCTAGTGTCCCTCCTCTCTCACTCCTTATTTGTGTCTTCAGTGTCTATTATTTCCAACCTTGTGACTCTTTAGTTCCCACATACGAATGAGAACATACAGTGTTTTGTTTTCTGTTTCTGAGTCAGTTTACTTAGGATGATAATCTCCTGCTCCATCCATGTTGCTGTAAAGGACATGATTTCATTCTTGTTTATGGCTCTATAGTATTCCATAGTGTATATATACCACATTTTTATTATCCATGGATCAGTTGATGGGCACTTAGGTTGGTTCCACATCTTTGCAATTGTGAATTGCGCTGCAGTAAATATCTAGCAGTGCCACCAATTTATGTGTGTTGATTTTGTATCCTGAAATATTACCGAATTCATTTATCAAGTCCACAAGTCTTTTGGAGGAGTCTTAAGGGTTCTCTAGGTATAAAATCATATCATTGGCACACAGAGATAGTTTAACTTCTTTTCCAATTTGGATACCCTTTATTTCTTTGCCTTGCCTGATTTCTCTGGTTAGGACTTCCAGTACTATGTTAAATAGTAACAGTAAAAGTGAGCATCCTTGCCTTGTTCCAGTTCTGTGGGGGAATATGTTCAAGTTTTCTCTGTTCAGGATGACAGCAGCTGTGAGTTTGTCATGTGTAACTTTTATTCTTTTGAGGAATGTTCTTTCTTTGCCTATTTTGCTGAGAGTTTTTATAATGAAGGGATGCTGGATTTTATCAAATGCTTTTTCTGCATCTATTGAAATGATCATATTGTTTTTGTTTCTAAGTGGATTACGTTTACTGGCTTGTGTATGTTGAACCACCCTTGCATCCCTGGGATAAAACCTACTTGTTGGGCAACCCCATGGGTCCCTCCCCTCTGGGAACTTTTCTGTCTTCTCAATAAATCCTGCTTTTTAAAAAAAAACCAGAAAAACAAAAACAAAAAAACACTTGTTCCTTGTGTATTATTTTTTAATGTGCTGTTGAATTCAGTGTGCTAATATTCTGTTGAGGATTTTGGTGTGTCTGTTCATAAGGGACATTGGTCTGTAGTTTTCTTTTTTTGTTTTGTCTTTTTCTGGTTTTGATATCAGAGTGACACTGGCCTTGTAGAATGAGTTAGGGAGGATTCCCTCCTCTTCAATCTTGTGGAATAGCCTCAGTAAAATTGATACCAGTTATTCTTTGGTAGAATTCAGCTTGAGTCCATCAGGTTCCAAATATTTTTGTTGGGAGACTTTTAATTACTGTTTCTATCTCACTACTCATTATTGGTCTGTTCAGGGTTTCTGTTTCTTCTTGACTGAAGGCTGAGGTTTGAATGTTTCCAAGAATTTATTCATTATCTCTAGATTGTATAGTTTGATTGCATAAAGGTGTTCATAATAGTCTTGGATGATCTTTTGAATTTCCATCATATCAGTTGTAATGTCTCCTTTTTCACTTCTGATTGAGCTAATATGCATCTTCTCTCTTTGTTTCTTAATTAAGCCAGCTAGTGGTCTATAAATTTTGTTAATCTTTTCAAATAATCAACTTTTTGTTTTATTGATCCTTCATAATTTTTTTCAACTTCATTTAGTTCTGCTCTCATTTTCATTATTTCTTTTCTTCTGCTAGCCTTAGGTTTCGTTTGTTCATATTTTTTCTAGTTCCTTGAGGTGTGATATTGTGTGATCTTTCAGACTTATTAATATAGGCCTTTAGCACTATAAATTTTCCTCTGAACACAGCTTTAACTGTGTTCCACAGGTTTTGATACCTTTTTTAGTTGTTATCACTCATTTCAAGGAATTTTTAAATTTCTATCTTGATTTCATTGTTAATCCAAGGATCATTCAGGATAAAATTGTTTAATTTCCAAGTCTTTGTTTGGTTTTGTGAGCTGTTCATGGAGTTAATTTCTAGTTTTATTCCACTGTGATCTGAGATGGTGCTTGATATTATTTCTATTATTTTGAATTTAGTAAGACTTGATGTGCAGCCTATCATACAGTCTATCTAGGACAATGTTCTATATGTTGATGAAAAATGTGTATCATGTAGTTTTTGAATAGACTGTTCTGTAGTTGTTTGTTAGTTCCATTTTCTCTAGAGTCTTGACTTTCTGCCTTGATGATCTGTCTATTGCAGTCAGTGGAGTGTTAAAGTCTCTCACTGTTATTGTACTGCTATCTATCTTTCTTTCGGTCTAGTAGAATTTGCTTTATAAAGGGGGGCTCTGGTGTTAGGTGCATATGTACTTAAAATTGTTATGGTCTCTCATTGGATTGAGTCCTTTTTCATCATATAATGCCATCTTTGTCTTTTTTAACTGTTGTTAATTTAAAGTCTGTTTTATTTGCTATAAGAATGACTATTCCTGCTCTCTTTTGGTTTCCATTTATGTGGAATATTTTTCCCCACCTCCTTCCCTTGAGTCTATAGTAGTCTTTGTGAGTTAAGTGGGTCTCTTGAAGGCAGCAGATTTGGGTTGTGTTTTCTTATTCATTTTGCTAGTCTATATCTTTTTAGTGGAGCATTGAGGTTATTTACATTCAAAGTCAATAATAATATGTAAAGTGCATGTCTACCCATCCTATTGGTTCTTATTTAGTTGCTTTGCTTATTTATCTTCTCTACTGTGTTGGTTTTCCATAAAACCTATGGACTTTATTATTTCCAGCACTTTTCTAGGTGTATTTTGACCTTTTGATTCAGTATTTAGGACTTTATTATTTCTTGTAGAGCTGGTCTAGAGGAGATAAATTACCCCAATGTTTGCTGGTCTGCAAATAACTTCATTTATGAAATGTAGTTTTTCAGGATACAAAATTCTTAGCTGACAATTATTCTGTTTAAGGAGATTGAAAATGGGGCCCCAATCCCTTTTGGCTTATAGGGTTTTCTAAGTCAGTTGTAATTCTGATAGGTTTGCCTTTGTAAGTTACTTGATGTTTTTGTCTCACTTCTCTTAAAATTATGTTCTTCACATTAACTTTACATAGCTGGGTGATTGAATGCCTTGGGGAAGTCCTTTTTGTGATGAATCTTCCGGGGATTCTTGTATCTGGATGTTTAGGTCTCTGGCAAGACCAGGGAAGTTTTCCTCCATTATTCCCTCAAATATGTTTTCCAAACCTGTTGCTTTCTCTTCTTTCTCAGGAACACCTATGATGCTTAGGTTTGAATGCTTTACATAATCCCATATCTCTTGAATGCTTTACACAATCCCATATCTCTTGGATGCTTTGCTCCATTCTCTTGATTTTTTCTTTATTGTTTTCTGATTGGGTTCATTCAAAAGCTTTGTCTTCAAGTTCTGAGAGCCTTTCTTCTGCTTGTTCTAGTCTACTGTTAAAATTTTCCACTGCATTTTTACTTCTATAAATGCATCTTAAATTTCCAGAATTTCAGCTTGTTGATTTTGTTTTTTTATTTGTTTTTTTTTTCATGTGTGTGTGTGTGTGTGTGTGTGTGTGTGTATGTGTGTATGTGTGTGTGTCTATCTCTTTTGATAATTTACAACCATGACCTGAATGGTTTTTTTAATGTATTTATGTTGGTTTCCTATTTTCTCCTGAGGCTCCTTGACCAACTTTATCTTAAAACTTTTGAATTCTATGTCTGGAATTTCAACAGTTTCATTTTGGTTAGGGTTGGTCTTTTGGGGGTGTTGGAGAACTCTGTTTTTCCATATTGTCAGAATTATTTTTCTGGTTTCTTTTCATTTGGATAGACAATTTCTTCTTATTTGTAGTTGGCAGGAGGCTGATGTAAGCTCTCTAGGGTTCCCTTGATTATATGGAGCCTCAGTGTGGTGAATTTCTCAATCGCCAGATGTGGCAGCCTTGTGCTGTGTACTTGCACTGGCTCATCTTGAGTGGCTGATGTAGCCTGGAAAGTGTTGTTAATTGAGGTATAAAATTAGGTCCTCCTCAAAGCTGAGGGGTTGTGTCCAACGTGGTTGACTGTATAGTTGGCCTCTGGCCAGGAGGTGGTGTTTGTGGGAGAAAGCCAGCTATAATGGTGGTTGTCGGGTTTCTCCTTGAAGAGTGTTTTTCAAAGGAAGTGCCCTACCCTTCTAGGCATTTAGGCCATGGGCAGACTCTGGGGATTTCCTAAGTTTCTTTCAGTTTTGTGACTTTTGGGTTCATGCAGGGGAAAGGAGATAGAGCACCCACAAGTGTGCACTCTTAGCTGCCCCCACGGGGATTAGGAGGGAGTCCCAGGCCACTCGGGTTATGCTGTTGTGCAGAGCAGGCCCAGAAGTCTTCACAAAGTGGGGTTACAGGTTACTATGGCAATGCATCCCGCTTGGCTCCCATCTTGGCCTGAGACAATCTGTGATTTGAATGCCAAGGGGCAGCCAGCCTCGGGGCCTCAGGTGTTCTCAGGCAATTTGCCCAGCCAGGAACTGTCTGCAGCTGCAGAGTTTGCCCTTGGGGTCTGTTTTCTCCCAAGACTGCTGGAAAAGCAGCCCCTCTGCAAGGGTTGAGTTCCTGAGAAATGGTGGCTGACACTGCTCTAGTTTTTTTTTTTTTTCTACACTACTCCATGGCTGTGGGGAAGGGGGTTTCCCATGAGAGTATGAGGTCCCACGAGGCCCAGGGATCCCTGTGAGTTTGTGGCAGGAGCACAGAACTCCCAAAGTCCTGTTAGTGACCTTCCCCACTATATCTGCAGCCCGTGGTAAAATGTGGTGGTGCAAGAGAGAGTCCAGTCAGTTTCAGTCCAGGTCAATAGATTTTTTTCTTTCTTCTTTGTTCAAAGTTATTATTATCTCTCCTTTGGAGACTTGTGGGGCATGCTACTGGTTCCGTTCCTCGTTGGGTACTGAGGAAATGCTCTATCTTAGTTGACTCCATAGGAGAAAGTCACTTTAACTTCCTCATGTTGGCCACCTTAATCCCCCCAGTCAACAAAAGCAGTTGTAAGAGGAAATTTTTTTATAATAATAAATGCCTACATCAACAAAGTGAGATCTTAAATTAATTTTATTTCTGAAGGTAATAATAAAAAACAAGAACAAACTAAACCCAAAATTAGTAGGAAAAAACAATAAAAATCAGAGCAGAATTAAACAAAATCAAGGCTAAAAAAATAAAAGTTTAATAAAAAGTTTTTTTAAAAGATAAACAAAATCAACAAGCTTTTATCTAGACACACTACCAAAAGAAGAATAAAAGAGAGAAGAATCAAATGCATAACATTATATATATATATATATATATATATATATTTCAACTAATACCACATAAATACAAAAAATTATGAGATACTATTATGAACAATTATACATCAACAAATTGGATAATCTAAAAGAAATGGATACATTTCTGGGCACATATAACCTACCAAGTTTGAACTATAAAGTAGAAAATCTGAAGAGATCAATATTGAGTGAGAAGAATAAATTAGTAATAATTTTTTTTTTTATTTCATCAAAGAAAATCTCAGGACCTCATGGTTTACTGCTGAATTCTTCCAAATATTTAAAGACAAATTCCATTTCTTTTCAAACTCTTCTAAAAAACTGAAAAGGAGGCAAATCTTCCGCACTCATTTTAGTTTGCCTTATGCTGATACCAAAAACAGACAAGGATAAAACAGAAAAAAGGAGCTACAGGCCAATAATCCTGATGAATGTAGATGTAAAAATGTTTAACAAAACATTAGCAAACTGAATTCAACCACACGTTAAAAAGATAATTCACCATGATCAAACGGGATTTAACCAGGGATATAAGGATAGTTAAAAATATATAAATGAATAAACATAATACATCACATTGAGAAGATGAAGGACAAAAATCATATGATCATTTCAGTAGATGCAGAAAAGGCGTTTGACAAAGTTCAACATCCTTTCATGGTAAAAACTGTCAACAAATTAGGTTATAGAAAGAATGTACCTCAACACAATAAAGGCCATATATGGCAAACTCACAGCTAACATCATACTGAAAGAGGAAAAGTCAAAAACTGTTTCTCTAAGACCTGGAACAAGACAAGGATGCCAATTTTACCACTCCTAATCAATACAGTACAGAAAATCCTAGTCAGAGCAATTAGGCAAAAGGAAGAAATAAAAGGCATTCAAATAGAAAAAGGAAGAGGTCAAATTGTCCCTGTTACTGAAGACATGATCTCATATATAGGAAATCTGAAAGACTGCCAAAAAGCTGTTAGAATTAATAAACAGATTCAGTTAAGTTGCAGGTTATAAAAAAATGTGAAAATTGGTAGTGTTTCTATATACTAATGATGAACTACTAAAAAAGAAGTTAAACAAATAATCCCATTTACAATGGCTTCCAAAAAATACTTTTGTTAAAAATACCTTTAGAGTTTACCTTTAAATATTTACCAAAGAGTGAAAGAGCTCTACAATGACAACTATAAAACATTGTTGAAAGAAACTAAAGAAAATACAAAACAAAATTGAGATAGTTATGGCTCATGGGCTGGAAGAAATAATGTTGTGAAAATCTTCATACTGCCTACCCAAAGGGCTCTACAGATATAATGCAATCTCTGTCCAAATTCCAATGTCATTTTTCTCAGAAATAGAAAAAGAAACCTTAATTTGTATGAAACTGCAAAACTCCTTGCATAGCCAAAACAATCTTTAGCAGAAAGAACAAAGCTAGAGGCAACACATTCCCTGATTTCAAAATATATTATAAAGCAATTATAATCCAAACAGCATGGTACTAACATAATTATAAACAGACCCACAGATCAGTGGAACAGAATAGAGAGCCCAGAGATAAACCCATGCATTTATGGTCAATTGATTTTTCATTTTTTTTTTTTTTTTACAAAGTCTCCAAGAACACATAATGGAACAATCTTTTCAATAAATGGTGTTGGAAAAACTTGATATTCACATGTAGAAGAATGAAGTTGAACCCTTGTCTACATTACATGCAAAACATCGAATCAAAATAGCCTAAAGGTTTAAATATAAGACTTAAACTGTAAAGCTACTAGAAAAAATGGGGGAAAGCTCCATTACATTGGGATGGGCAGCTATTTGTTTATATATAATCATAAAACACAGGCAACAGAAGCAAAAATAGACAAATGAGATGGCATCAAATGAAAAACCCTCCACACAGCAAAAAACAAACTATTTTTTTCATTTGTTCATTTTTTTATTTTAAAGATATGTGGTGCAATTTAGGATTAGATAAATAAGTGGTTATCATACAGTTAAAATTTGGGCTTCCTTTTGCCTACTTTGGGATCAGGTACTCTTAATGTTGTTATGTGCCCTCCCTCCCCTGGTAGTGTCCCACTACTGTCAAATCCTTTCTTATAGTATTATGGTAAATGTTCAGGGCCTGCTTATGAGTTGAGAGCATGTACTCAGTTCTGTGTTTCTATGATAGATCACCGAGTATGATAGACTCTAAATCCATTCAAGTTGCTGTGAAGCCCGTAATTTTATCTGTCTTTATGGTTGTGTAATATTCCATCCTATATATGTACCACATTTTTTTATCCAGTCCACTTTTAATGGACAGCACAGTTTGTTCCATATTTTTGCTATTGTGAATAATGCTGCAATAAACATGTGTTTTATAGAATGATTTGAATTCCTTCAGGTATATTCTCAGAAGGGAGATCCTTGGGTCATATGGAAGGTCGATTTTTAGATCTTTTAGGAATCACCACACTGTTTTCCACAAAGGTTGTATTTGTTTACACTCCCACTGTGTAGAAGTGTTCCCTTTTCTCCACATCCTCTCCAGTATCTGCTGCTTTCTGAGTTATTGATGATGGCCATCCTGACTGGAGTTAGGTGGTATCTCCTTGTGGTTTTAATTTATATTTCTTTGATGATTAGAGAGACTGAGTACTTTTTTTTTCATGTATTTGTTGGCTGCTCTTATGTCTCCTTTTGAGAAGTGTCTACTCATGTCTTTTGCCCACTTTTTAATGGAGCTGTTTATTGTTTCTTTTGGGTATGTTTGTGTTCATTGTAGATCCTGGATGTTAGGCCTTTGTCAGCTATACAGCTGGCAAATATTTTTTTCCCATTCTGTGGGCTTTCTCCCCACTCTCTTGATGGTTTCTTTTGCTTTGCAGAAGCTAAGCAAACAACTATTAACAAAGTGGAGACAATTTACAGATTCATAGAAAATATTTGCAAACTTGATAAAACTAATAAGCATATAGAATAGCAAATAGCAATAGAAGACAAACATTTAACAAATGGGCAAAAAGCCTGAACAGATATTTTGCAAAAGAAGACATACAAATGGGCAACAGGTACATAAAAAAATGCTCAACACCACTAATCATTAGGGAAATGTAAATTAAAACCACAATGAGCTATCATCTCACACAGATAATAATAAGTTTTGCCAGAAAAGACAGAGGAGAACAAGTGCCAGTGCGAATGGCGATAAACAGGAACTCTTATACATTGTTGGTGGAAAGGAAATCAGCAGAGACATTACAGGAACAGTTATGGAAGTTCCTCAAAAAGTTAAAAATAGAACTACCATTTGATCCAGTGATCTTACTTCCTGGTATATATCCAAAGGAACTGAAATCAATTCGTTGAAAGAATATCTGTCCTCACTCCTATGTTCATTGCAGTATTATTCCAATAGCCAAGTTATAGAATCAACTTAAATGTCTATCAACAGATGAATGAGAAATTAATATTTTGTGTGTGTGTGTGTGTGTGTGTTTGTATGTGTATACACAAACAATGGAATGCTATTTAGCCTTCAGGGGTGGGGGTCCTATCACATGCAACAACATGGATGAATCTGGAGTACCTGAGGCTAAGTGAAATAAGCCAAGGTCAGAAAGAAAAATACCACATGATCACAGTTATATGTGGAATTTTTAAAAGTTGAACTCACAGAAGTTAAGAGTACAACGGTGTTGCTAGAGATTGGTGGGGTGGTGGAGAGGAAGAGAATGAGGAGTTGTTGATTAAAGAAAAGTTCACATTAAGAAAGCAAAAAAACAGCCCAGGGAATGGAATGGGAAAAAATATTTGCAAGCTATGCATCCGGCAAAGACCTAACATCCAAGATATACGAGGAACTCAAGCAAATTGAAAGGAAAATAAACAAAAAAAACACCCTTATTTAAAAAGTGGGCAGGGCGTCCCGGTAAGACGGTGACGGCCCAGGTGGGACTGTGAGATTCTCCGCGAAAGTGAGTTCCCATAAAGACTTGTGCTTCCCCCACCCCCGCCCCTGCCAGCCACACCGGTCCAAGGCCTGGAGGCCCTGGGTCCCACGCACGGCTCAGCTACCACAGCCCCTGCCGCTGCCACTGTTCCGCCCCAGGCCCCCAGGGCCCCGCCGCGTGGAGCTCCCAGCTCCCTCCCCAGCCACACCGCCTGCCCGGCACCAAGCCGCCGCGCGCACAGTGGCCCTGGGCTCCCGCCTCGTGAAGCTCTGGGCTCCCTCACTGGCTGCGGTGCTCTGCCTGGCACCCAGCCACTCCCAGCCCCTCCCTGGCTGAAGTGCCAGCCCTGCCTCAAGCCGCTGCCACCTGCGGAGGCCCTTGGCGCCCACCCCTCAGAGATACGGGCTCTATCCCTGGCTAAAGTGCCCCACCCGGCCCCAAGCCATCACCGCCCGTGGAGGCCCTCGGCGCCCGCCCCTCAGAGCTCCGGGCCGCTGCAGCCACCAGCCCGCCTCAAGCCGCCGCCCTCGTGGAGGCCCTTGGTGCCCGCCCCTCGGAGCTACGGACCCCCGCTCTGGCTGAAGCACCCCTTCCGGTTCCAAGCCACTGCCATCTGCGGAAGCCCTCCACTCCCCCCCCCCCGGAGCTCCGGGGACCCGCCCGGGCTGAAGCGCCCAGCCCCGCCGCCCGCCGCTGCCGCCCGCCCGCAGAGGGCCTGGGTGCCTGCCCCTCGGAGCTCTGGGCCTACTTCCTGACCGAGGCACCCCACCCTGCCTCAAGCCGCCGCCACCCACGGAGCTCCAGGCACCCTCCCTGGCTGCAGTGCCCAGCCCCGCCCCAAGCCTCCACCGCCCAAGGAGGCCCACGGCTCCCTCCCTGTGGAGCTCCAGGCTCCCTTGTCGACTCCCCCACCCGACCCCCCGCCGCCCTGAGTGCTATGCTGACCAGCAATGCCCTGCAGTCTTGCACTCCGCCTCCCCCACTCGCCCCTGACCACAGTGGGACCAAAGAAGAGCTGGAGCTCTCGAGACCAGGCAGAGATCCGCATTGCCCCATGAGCTCCACCCAGCTCTGTGCAGCCTCCAGCTTGGGACCCACGAACAAAGAAAGAAAAAGAGGCCCAAACCGCAAGGGACACGCTGACCTACAGCACCCGGCAGTCTCACACTCCGCCTCCCCCAGCTGGACCGGCTGCGGTAGAACCTGAGATCATCTGGAGCCAGGCAGAGACCCGAAGTGCCTCGCCCACCCAGCTCTGCCCAATCTCTAACTTGGGATCTAAGACCTCATTTTTGTGTAAGGGAATAGTACATCATAAGGAGGTTGGTCAGTTTGTGTCTGTATGCTTGTATGTCCTAGTTTGTTGTTGCCACTGTTGTTGTTTTGTTGTTGTTGTTGATGTTTGATTGTTTGTTTTTGTTTTCTCTTACTCTTATCTGTCTTCAGGTCTATTTTCATTTATTAGCGGGTACCTTTGTCTGTTTTCCTTTTACTCTCTTCTGTCTTCACCTTCCACGTTCCCCCCTCCCTGTTCCATTTCTTTCCCTTTTCTTATATCATTTTGCTTACAGGGAGAAAATCTCTACCCCCATTTCATGAACAGATTACAAGGCAGTGGGAAGCGGGATCCAGCGCATCCATACACCTGTCAGTGGATACTGGGATCTGCAGATAAATTTTGAATCACAACTTCCCCCTCAAATAAATCTCAAAACTGCAAAAGGTACAGCCCCCAATCTACAGTCCAGCTTCAGAATTGAACAAAGCCAGATGATTCACATAAGGAAGAATAGGAGATTGAGCAAACAGAAGTAAAAGCAACCCTGCCACCCCGAACAACAGATTTAAAGAAGACAGAGGAAAAAAAAAAAAAGGAAAAAGTGGGGAGGAAAATCTACACAAATGAAGAAAAACCAAAAGAAGAATATAGGTCTCACACAGACCCCCTGGGAGATCAGATATTGAGAAAACAAACTTTGGAATGCAAACAATGAAGAGTCCCTAGAATGACTGGTCACATACTACAAACCCAGATATCATGACATTAATAGAGAAAATAAAAAGAATTGAGGAGAGACAAGAGGAAAATAGAAAGGAGTTGATAACTGAGATGACAGCAGTAAAGAATACTGTGATTGAACTAAATAACAAACTAATAAGCATGGAAAGCAGAATTAGCCAAGCAGACGACAGAATTTCAGAACTTGAAGACCAAAATATAGAACTAAACCAAACTGTCAAAAACATAGAAAAGTAAAGGACAGACATAGAGCGGGAAACCATTTTTCATTTTGTTCTTAAACCCTGACACAATGATGAGAACGCAGAAGCTGTGCTTTTGGAGACATGCACAGTTTAGGTAAAATTAACTTTACTGATTTTGTCTTTTCAGAAACAGACTTTCTGGTGCCAGGTATCAGAGATGTCTCATAGTTGCAAACAAGCTTGACTAGAGTAAAGGAAATTTACAAGGCCTAAGACATCATGCATTGGGCAAGGATTGTAAAAGTCATGAAAATTGTAATTACAAAAGTTATGACCACTCAGAGGGAGAGCAGGTGGGAATTCGATCTTCCAGTAAATTGGGCACTATCTACAGGGAAGCCAAGGATACCCCGAAGCCCACTGGGAATGCCTAGGAGATAAGGAGAAGTGCACCCTCCATTAGCTCTAAGGACTGTCATTAAGGTGCAGGAGCATTAGAATCCTTGTCACGCCCTTCTCTAGGAGCTATGATAAAATGGACAGACATTAATGGGTCTCTGAGTCACAGGTTCTCCAAGACATTCACAGGTGGTCAATAAGGAAGGAATGGCAGTCATGTCTACCTGATTGCAACATGTCCAAGGAAAAGGATTTAAGCCAGGGCTTTGGAGGGCTATGGGACCACATTCACCTAGAGTGTAGGCCCCCTCCCTGTCTGTGGGAGGTGAACTTTTCTTAAATAAATCTTATCTTCTTTCATCTCTCTGTGTGTTGCAATTCTTTGCATTTACTCAGATCTCTGGGTTGCCAGCACGCACCTCCAGCTTGCTGGTTCCAGCGGTGCTGCGCCTCCCTGCGTCTCTCCCTCTCCATCCATCCACCCTCACCCTATCTGGACCCTAACATTTTTTGGAGGTTCCACTGAGATTTTATCACTCTCTCTCTCTCTTCCTTCTTTATTTCCTAACTGGTGACCCTCTGTGGACTGTGTTGGAACCTGGTGGCAACTGAAAGCTCTGACTGAGGCTATACTTCAGCATACTGAAAGGTCCCAGGAAAAGACATCAGACCGCTGCAGCCCTTCAGGGTGAGGGACTAAGGTTAACTCTTTATTTGCTTTTAGCCAAGATCTCTGAGTTTCCCTGTGGACCAGGCTGGATCTCAAGGACAACAGACAGTCGCTGCCTAGGGCTACTTCCTAGGAAGGCAAGAAGGTCCCCAAAGGAAAGTTTGGACCACCAGCACCCGTACTGGTGGGAGACAAAATGCTTGGTTTTCTTTACTCTTTTCCTCTCTGGCTGGTGAAGCAACTCCATGAGGGACCTTGAAACTCCAACAGCTACGGCACACCTTTCTGCACCTTTGGTGAGCCATCCCTCTTTTATCATCCATACACCCACATATTTGGATGTGTGCTCTTGGACCGCCCTGGTTCGGATGACTTTCTGGATCACTTGGGTTTTTCTGGTTTCCAGCTTGGGAGATTCCTAGCAAGGTTTGGGACCCAATTGCTGGAAGTCTCGTACCAGGCCTTCCAAGACATGGTAGAGCATAGCATCCCACAAGCTCCAGTGGGCACAGGGACGGGAGGATGCTCTCTTCCTGCTGACTCACATCCTTTGTGCTGATACGTTTGAACCTGTTGGGTATGCCTGGCAGGGAATGTGGATGGGTTAAAACCCAGAAACAATTTCATGAATCCTAGAGCCGATCCCAACTGTCCTTTTATTACAATACTGCTTTGCAGCACTGGTACTGGCTCCAGTCCACCTTGCCCCAGCTGACCTTTTCATCTGATGAACAAGTACAGGAAAATGTCACAATACAAGCTGGGGGGTTGTGAAACCTGGCCAGAAGGTGGCTCCTTAACTCCTAATGCACTCCTGCAGCTTAATTTATTCTTCACAAAAAATGACAAATACCCTGAAGTCCCATATATTCAGGCCTTTTATGAGTTAGCTCACTACCCAGATGTCTGTTCCTCTTGACATATTTCCATGTTGGCTCCCCAGACCCCATTGCCCATAGGCTCATCAGAGGATACTGATCCTGCTGAATGAACCACCCCTCCCTCAAAAGATTTTTCACCTTCTTCACACTCTCCTATTCCTTTTACAACTCCAATTCCTGCTTTCCCTCTAACAACTCAAATGCCTCAAATGCTGACCCAGCTGGTTTAACTTCTCCTGTCTCTCTTGTAATCTGCTTTTAATACTCCACTCTCCATCAGTTTCCCTTCCTTCTCTTCCTTCTTGCCTTCTACCTTTTCCTGCGGAGGAGGGGCTGGCATCTACAGCCATGACGCCTAGCCCTGGCCCCCAGTCTCCCTTCTCCTTTACCTTTGGAGAAAGGGCTGGTGCCAAAGGCCATGGCACCTGACTCCACCCTTCTCCCCCTCTTCCCCCCTACTGCTTAATAACTCCCTGGCAGCAACCCTACTAGCTGCAGCAAGTCACCATCCCCACTTGTACTTGGGAATTCCATTCAGGTTTCCGCATGATTTAACAGGTCTCTCCTGCGGGCGGGGGTTGACCAGGGCAAAAGGATATTAAAGTTCTTGTTTGTTGTTTTCTTATGATAAATCTCTCTCAACTTATATCTAAACTCAGACTATATCAACTTTCTTCCCAGACAAAAGTAAGGGGATCATGTAAATTAATCCTGTTAACTAAATATAAAAAAGGTCAATTGTAATTTTAATGTTTTTCCAACTAAACTTGCAAGTGCTCTAGTAAAATTTTACTTCCAACTTTACCATGCGCTAACACATTAGTGCTAAATATCACCAATGTTTGTTAAAGTTAAAGCTTTAAATGCTAGACACCCTGCATAACATGATAAGGTTTGGAAACTGGCTACCACCTGGTTAAGACACTTTTACTAAGCCTAGTACTTCTCCTACCAGACAGGTAAAATACTGGGTACTCTGTATGAGCACAGTAAGGATGGGAACTGATCACTCTCACCTAATTGTCCACACCATACAACTAAGACTACAATGTAGTCGTTCATAAGGGTTTTTCAAAACAACTTTGCCTGTTCATGATTATGAATAAGCAGGCACAGATCATTTCGCATCCATGTGGTCTGTTCACTCCAAAGGGTTTTGCATCAAACTGTTACAAACAGAAATAATCAAAATGTCTTATGTGTAGCCTATTAAAAAAGAACTTTTGAAATTTTTTTAGCTAAAACACTAGAAAAGCAACACGATGCCAACATGGAGGACAACAGAACCAGAGGGTCAAAGAGACACCCCAATTGGCAGTCACCATGAATGACAAAACTCCAACTGCTCATCAGACACCTGGTAAGAAAAGACCTGCTAAGGGGATGGTGTCCATTGCTTAAGGGTACAGTCTGTGGGGGCACTGAAAACATAATTGCCCCAAAGAGGCCTAAGCCTCCTGGACCTTCTCCACTGTACCGGCCAAAGAGCCACTGGAAAGCAGGTGCACTCTCTTCTGAAGAGAGGAGACAACACTTGGCTCACAAATGGTGGCCACTTATAGAGGCCTGCAAATCTGCTAAACTGCCTGGCACTGGCTCACCATCACCCCAACAATCCCCCAGGTAAATAGGGTGCTGGAATCCAAATTAATTTCTTAATTTAATACAGGTGCCAGCCTTTTGGTCCTGGCAATCCATGTTGAAATCATATAGCCTTATCTAAAAATATTTTCTCCTTTAAACAACAGAAGGTGGAAGAAAGAGACAAGATTCAATTAACCCACCCCACTGTCTTTGTTACCAAAAAAGTGAGTTTTTTTTCTTTTCAAAATCTGTGGACTATCATTCTAGCTAAATAAGTAACTTTTGCAATAACTACTGTGATTTTGTGTTATATTATTATGCTTTTAAAAACTTTAATATTTATTGATTTTTTTTTTGAGTTGGAGTCTCTGTCGCCCAGACTGGAGTGCAGTGGCTGCTCCCGGCCACCACAGCCTCTG
>NW_007258259.1:31987-57241 GCF_000164805.1 Carlito syrichta
GTCTCGAACCCGTGGGCTCAGACAATCCACTCACCTCAGCCTCCCAAAGGTGCAGGATTACAGGCTGAGCCACCAAGCCTGGCTAAAACTTTAATATTTAAACTCTTAAAGTTCTCAATCTGTCTCTCTAGGGTGAGATAAGAAGCAAGCTCCAGGAACCACACCTGCCGCACACCCTCCTCCTGAATTTCTTGAGACCAGGCACAAGGATTACTATCCAACATAGGATGAATGGAAAAATAACCTGGACTTCACCCTCTAGCATACAAAGTATATCAGACCTATTATAAAAACAAAAGAATCCATTTTCTCTTGCCAATGTTTCCTGTTTTGAATTTTCAATTTAAGCTACAACCTAACTACATGTCTCTAATGTTTTCAATTTTTATTTCTTCAGACTTTGTTAAGGTGACTGAATTTCCTTGTTATAGTAAAACTATAGATAATTTACAAAGGAATAATTTTTGCCTGTGCTCTCCCTCAATGTTTCATTAGATCCAAATAGTATTCCATTAAGGTCTTGCCATTTCCTATTCATGCTCTTGGAAATAGATAGGTAGGGACATCTCAATGGCCTACCTCAGTAGGAGGTAGTTACAGAAGAATATCTTTGCCTCATTTCCCAGGATCATAAGAATATTTCCAAGAGCCTGAGTGGGGAATGAAAGGACAGATCAAGAGTGGGAAGCCATTTTTCATCTTGTTCTTAAACCCAAACACGATGATGAGAAAGCAGAAGCTATGCTTTTGGAAAAATACACACTTTAGGTAAAATTGACTTTGCCGACTTTGCCTTTTCAGAAACAAACTTCCTGGTGCCAGGTATCAGAGATATCTCATAGTGGCAATCCAGCTTGCCTAGAGTAAAGGGAATTTACAAGGTCTAAGACATCATGCATTGGGCAAGGATTGTAAAAGTTATGAAACTTGTAATTACAAAAGTTATGACCACTCAGAGGGAGAGCAGGTGGGGATTTGATCTTCCACTAAATTGGGCACTATCTTCAGGGAAGCCAAATATTCCCCAAAGCTACCCACTGGGAATGCCTAGGAGATAGAAGTGCACCCTCCATTAGCTCTAAGGACTGTCGTTAAGGTGCAGGAGCATTAGAATCCTTGTCACAACCTTCTCTAGGGGCTATGATAATATGGACAGAAATTAATGGGTCTCTGAGTCACAGGTTCTTCAAGACATTCACAGGTGGTCGATAAGGAAGTAATGGCATTCATGTCTACCTGATTGCAACATGTCCAAGGAAAATAATTTAAGCCGGGGCTTTGGGAGGCTATGGGGCCATATTCACCTAGAGTGTAGGCCCACTCCCTGTATGTGGGGGGTGAATTTCTCTTAAATAAATCTTATCTTCTTTCGCCTCTCTATGTATTGCAATTCTTTGCATTTACTCTAATCTTTGGGTTGCCAACACATACCTCTGGCTTACCAACTCTGGCAGTGCTGCACCTCTCTGCGCCTCTCTCTCACCATCCTCTTACCTCACCCTATACTTACCCTAACAAAAAGAAGCTTAAAAAAGCAGAACAAAACCTTCAAGAGATGAGCGATTACTTCAAAAGAATGAACCTAAGAGTAAGTGGACCTTCTAAGGCAGAAAGAGAGACAGAGACCACCCTGGAACAAACATTCCATGAAACTGTCCAAGAAAACATCCCTCACCTCATCAATCATGTGAAACTTCAAACATAAGAGATTTAGAGAACCCCAGCAAGACAGTAAATGAGAAGACCAACTCCTGGGCACATAATAATTAGCCTGAACAAAGTAGGTATAAGAGAAAAAAATCTTTTTTTTTTTTTGAGTTGGAGTCTCACTCTGTTGCCCAGACTGGAGTGCAGTGGCCACTCCCGGTCACTGCAGCCTCGACCTGCTGGACTCCGGTGATCCTTTCGCCTCAGCCTTCCGAGTAGCCAGAATTACAGGCATGCGCTATCATGCCCGGCTGATTTTTTGATTTATTATAGAGATGAGCTCTCACTGCCCAGGTGGGTCTCATCTTAAAAGCAGCAAGAGAAAAAGGTCAGACTACATACCAGGGAAGACCATTCAGAATAACAGCAGACTTATCTACAGAAACACTTCAGACTAGGAGAGCTTAGAGTCCAATATTCAGAGTTATCAAAGATAAGCAATTTCAACCAAGAATAACCTACCCAGCCAAGCTAAGCTTCATCAGTGAGGGAAAATTGAAATCTTTCCCAGACACCCAATCCCTAAGAATTTATGCTGCCTCCAGACCACCCCTACAAGAAACTCTTAAGGAAGTATTAAACACAGAAGAAAGGGGAAGAAGAACAACAATGCTCTTCACAAGAGTACAGGAAAAAGATTGAAAACACACATGAACCAACCCCAAAAACCAAAAGAAAGACAACAAACAAACGAGAACAACAACTCTATAAGAACATCATGACAAAGATAAACCCTCACATTTCAATAATTAACCTGAATGTGAATGGACCAAATACACCACTGAAAAGACATAGAATGGCAAAATGGATAAAATATCATGAGGCAACAATATATTGTCTCCAAGAGACCCATCACACCAGAAGGGACACTCACAGATGTAAAGTTAGAGGATGGGAAACAAATTTTCATGTCAAATGGAACACACAAAAAAGCTGGAGTTGCACTATTAATCTCAGACAAAATAGCCTTTAAGCAATCAAAAATCAAAAAAGATGAAGAAGGTCACTGTATAATGATAAAATGTTCAATCCATCAACAAGGAATATCCATCCTAAACATATATGCACCTAACAGAGGAGCACCAATGTTCATAAAGCAACTTCTAGGCAAACGTAAGAAAGAGATTGACTCTAACACTATCGTAACTGGGGACTTTAATGCCCCACTCACAACCCTAGACAGATCATCAAGACCAAAAAAAAAAAAAAAAAGCAGAGAGACCCAGAACCTCAATGAGACTCTTGAACAAATGGACTTAATTGATACCTACAGAGCACTCCACCCAATGACCACAGCATATACATTCTACTCATCACCACATGGAATGTACTCCAAGTTTGACCACATCATTGGCCATAAAGCAAATATAAACAAATTTCATAAGATTGAAATCTTACCATGTACCTTCTCAGACCACAGTGGAATAAAAATAAATATCCACACCAACAATATTTCCCCAAAGCCCACAAAGACATGGACCATAAACAACATTATGCTGAACAATGACTGGGTCATCACTGAAATCAAAGAAGAAATGAAAAGACTCCTGGAAACAAATGAAAATGAAGAAACATCCTACCAAAACCGCTGATATGCCATAAAATCAGTTCTAACAGGGGAATTTATGTCCCCACGAGCTCACATCAAGAAAATGGAAAGATCACAAATGGAGAGCCTAACAAATCACCTAAGGGAGCTGGAAACAGAAGACCACCAAACCCCAACTTTAGCAGAATAATCCAAATCACAAAAATAATAGCCAAATATGGGATATAAAAGGCAAGAATATCATAGAAAACATCAACAAAACAAAAAGCTGGTTCTTTGAAAGAATTAACAAGATTGATGGACCTCTAGCCAGAATGACCAAGAAAAAGAGAGAAAAAACCCAAATAAACACAATCAGAAATACAAAAGATCAAATCACAACTGACCCTGAAGAAATACAAAAGATTATCAGAGATTACTATGTACACCTATATGGAAACAAACCTGATAACCTAGATGAAATGGGGAACTTTCTGACATCACACAATCTACCCAAGTTGAAACAAGAAGACATTGAGACATTAAATGGACCAATAAAAACTCAGGAATTTAACTCTGTCATATGAAAACTACCTACATAAAAAAAAAAAAAAAGTCTTGGACCAGATGACTTTCCAGCAAAATTCTACAAAACTACAAGGAGGAGCTGATACCAATCCTGTTGGAAGTATTCCTGGTAACTGAGAAAGATGGAATTCTCCCCAAATCATTTTATGAAGCTAACATTACCCTGATACCCAAACTGGATAAAGATCCAAGAAAGAAAGAGAACTACAGGCCAATATCCCTTATGATCATAGATGCAAAAATCCTCAACAAGATTCTAGCAAATCAGATCCAAAAACATATCTCAAAAATCATCCACCATGACCAAGTAGGCTTCATCCCGAGAATGCAGGGCTGCTTCAACATTCGCAAGACCTTAAATGTAATTAAATACATCAACAGATGTAAAATCAAGAACCACATGATTATCTCATTAGATGTAGAAAAAGTTTTTGATAAAATCCAGCATTCCTTCTTGATAAAAACCCTCAAACACCTAGGTGTAGAAGGAACATACCTCAAAATAGTAAGTGCCACCTAAAACAAACCCACAGCTAGCATATTGCTAAATGGACAGAAACTAGAAACATTCCCCCTGAAAACTGGAACAACATAAAGCTGCCCACTCTCACCCCTCTTGTTCAATAATGTGTTGGAAGTCCTAGTCCAGGCAATTAGACAAGAGAAGGAAATGAGGGTTCTCCAAATAGGAAAAGAGGAAGTCAAGTTATCCCGCTTTGCTGATGATATGATCCTATACCTTGAAAATCCACGAGAATCTATCAAAAATCTTCTTGCACTCGTTAAGGACTTTAGCAAAGTCTAAGGGTGCAAAATAAACATGCAAAAGTCAGTTGCATTCCTATATACCAACAATAAGGAGGCAGAGACAAAAATTATAAGCACAATCCCATTCACAATAGCCACACACACACAAAAAAATGAAATACCTTGACATCTTCCTAACCAGAGAAGTGAAAGACCTTTACAAGGAGAATTACAAAACACTGCTCAAAGAAATCCAAGAAGACACAAACAAATGGAAAAATATTCCATACTCATGGATTGGAAGAGTCCACATCGTTAAGATGTCCATCCTACCAAAGGCAATCTACAGATTCAACCCAATACCCATTAAGTTACCATTATTCTTCTCAGACCTGGAAACAACAATACAGAAATTCATATGGAAACATAAACGACCATGAATAGCCAAAACAATCCTCAGCAAGAGAAACAAAGCAGGAGGTACCATACTTCCAGACTTCAAACTTTACTATAAGGCTACAGTAATCAAAACAGCCTGGTATTGGTACAAGAACAGGCATATAGACCAACGGAACAGGATAGAGATTCCAGACCCAAAGCCTCAATTCCTCAACCAACTCATCTTTGACAACGCTTTCAACAACAACCACTGGGGAGAGGAGAACCTATTCAGTGAATGGTGCTGGGAAAACTGGCTGACCACATGCAGAAGATTGAAACAGGACCCCTACCTATCACCATACACAAAAATTAACTCTAAATGGATCAAAACCTAAATGTAAAACCTCACACTATAAGAATATTAGAAAACGCAGGAGACACCTTTATAGAAATTGGAAATGGGAACCAATTCCTATTCAGAACCTTAAAGGACAATACCTTAAGAAATAAGATAGACAAAGTGGGATCTCATCAAATTAACAAGCTTCTGCAAACCAAAAGAAACCATCAAGAGAGCAAGGAGACAGCCCACAGAATGGGAAGAAATATGTGCCAACTGTGCATCTGACAAAGGCCTAATATCTAGGATCTACAAGGAACTCAAATGCACCGAAGGGAAAAAAACAAGCAGTCCCTTTAAAAAGTGGGCAAAAGGCATGAATAGACACTTCTCAAAAGGAGATATACAGGCAGCCAACAGACACATGAAAAAGTGTTCAGCCTCACTCGTCATCAGAGAAATGCAAATGAAAACCACATTGAGATACCACCTAACTCCTGTAAAAATGGCCATCATTAATAAAACAAACTACAGATGCTGGCAAGGATGTGGAGAGAAAAGGAATGCTTCTACACTGCTGGTGGGAATGCAAACTTGTACAACCTCTCTGGAAAGCAGTGTGGCAATTTCTGAAAGAACTAGAAATCGGTCTTCCATATGCCCCAGCAATTCCCCTATTGGGAATATACCCAGAGGAACTCAAATTATTCTCCAAAAAAGATACCTTCACATGTATGTTTATTGCAGCTCTATTCACAATAGCAAAAACATGGAACCAACCATGTTGCCCTTCGAAGTTGGACTGGATAAAAAAAAATGTGGTACATATGCACAATGGAATATTATGCAGTCATAAAGAAGGACAAATATATGGACGTTGCAGCAAATTGGATGGATTTGGAGTCGATCATACCCAGTGATTCATCACAGAAACAAATAACTGAGTTCCATATGTTCTCACTCATAAGGTGACCTTGAACAATTAAAATACTGTGGGAAGGCGATTGGCAATAGCAGAAAACTGTCAGGGGAAGCGAGGGTGGGACTGGCAGTTGGGGAAAGCTGCTAGGGGAGGGAGGGGTATGCCTCATCAACAAGGGTACCTGCATGATCAGTGTTGGTATGCATAACCCTGAATTGTACCCCACCTCTTTATATTAAAAATTAAAAAAAAAAGAGAAGTTAAAAAAAAGTGGGCAAAAAACGTGAACTTACACTTCTCACAGGAAGACAAAAAAGGAGTCAACAAACATAAGAAAAACATGCTCAGCCCCATAATCATCAGAGAAATGCAAATCAAAACTGCAATGAAATATCACCTAACACCACTAAGGATGGCCATCATTAATAGGTCAAAAGACAACAGGTACTGGGGTGGCTGCAGAGAAAAGGAATGCTTCTCCACAGTTAGTGGAAATGTAAGTTAGTTCAACCTTTGTCGGAAGCAGTGTGGCAATATTTCTAAGAACTAAATATTGAGCTTCCTTATGATCCAGCAATCCCTTTTCTGAAAATGTACCCAGAGGAACATAAATCACTCTACCAAAAAGACACCTGCGCATGTATATTCCTTGCAGTACTATTTACGACGGCAAAATTATGGAACCAATTCACATGCCCCTTGAAAGTGGATAGGATAAAGAAAATGTGGTACATATGGAATATTATGCAGCCACAGAGAACAAAATCATGGCCTTCACAGTGGCGTGGATGCACCTGGAGACTATCATACTAAGTGAACTATCACAGAAACAAAGAAATGAATAATACACGTTCTTACTTGTAATTGGGCCTTAATCACTAGTCATGTGAGCACAAGGTAGGATAGGCAGATGCTAGACACCGTTGGGGGTGGGGCGGGAGGGAAGAGGAAGTGGACATGGTAACACACTGGGTACCTGGTCTACTATCAGGGGAGAGAGGGCAGACAGGAAGCACAAACTTCACTTGCATGCAACTTATGTAGTGAATCCTCACTTGTACGTCACAACTCTGAAATGAAATATAAAAAAAGAAAAAGAAAAGAAAGTTTCAGATAGGAAGTCTGAGCTCTATTGCACATCAGGGCGACAATAGCTAATAATCACAAATTATTCATTTCAAAATAACTAAGAGAAAAAAATTCAAATTCCTTACCACAAAAGATAGAGTCTATATTACTGAGTGATCTATCACAGAAACAAAGAACAGAGCATCACGTTCTCACTCATAAGCAGACCTTGAACTATCATTATAAGAAAGGGATTTGCAGTAGTGGGAAACTGCCAGGGGAGGGGAGGAACACCTCATCAACAAGGGTACCTGTATAATGAACATTTGTATACCTAACCCTGAATTGTACCCCCACATATATATTTTTTTAATTTAAGAAAAAAAAAAGGTAGGTGGAGTGATAGATATGTAAATGTGATTAATTTAATCATACACATTATACATATAAATCAAAATATCACATTGTACCCCATAAATATATATATAATTATAATTTTAAAACAAAAAATGATATGAATAATACAATTTTCAAAGGGAATGCCAATATGCAACTGAAGGTCATGACTTGTGAGCGCAGTTTCAGAGTGTCTGTAGAGTAATACATATGTAACCAGATTGTGGTGGATTAGAAACAAAAAGAGAGAAGTGAGGAAATGCAAATAAACAATATGTTTAAACCACTCTGGTGATGAGATGAAATTTGATTAGGAAATGCCAGATAAAAGAGAGTCACAGGACATTATTTTAGCAAAAAAATAATCCTGTACATATTATTTATGAAAACATGGATTGCAGGACTCAAATGGTCTATTTAGTGTCTAGTCATGTACAAAATTGTAATAAATTCCGTCCAAATTAGTTCCGTTTACTAATCAGCATTCATCTCCTAATTATAGAAAGGATCACAATGACCCACATTAACTGCATTAGTAAAACACTCAGGTGATCAAGTGATTTCCATATGCCTCTGTTGTCAGGGTTCCTTGAAGAGGCCCCATGCCAATGAGTAGTCTGACTTTCATGAAAAAGGCCTTGATGTCACACTCAAGAGTAAAACGAGGAGTGCTAAATTAATTTCAATTTTCAAATTCAAGCCCCTATGAATGTTCTTATTTTCCTATCTACTTTTAAGCCTACAGAATTTTTCTTTTGAAGATTTTTCTAAGTGGTAATTGACTTCAGCACTAATAAGCCCAAATAAAGAACATTTTGCAGATAATAAAAGGACAGTACTAACATTAACCATTTATTATTGACCTTTATTAAGAATTCATTTATGGTCTATACCACATTTTTTTCTGACCCTAAGATTTCATTAAATCTTTTAAGATTACCAGGCATGCCAATATTCCTTTATATCAATATTCCTGACTTTACCTTCATGGTCTGTAGTTTTTTGGTGTCTTGACTATTTAAGAGTCAATTTCTCTATTGAAGTTTGTTTTTGTTTTTATTTTAACTCTCCAGAAACACATTTTATACTTTCCTATATACTCTGCCATCCCCCCAAAAATCAATACCCCCCTTCTTTTTTCTTTCAGAGCTACAATGATCAAACAAATCTTTCTTTTCTATATAGATTATAATGGGCTTTGTGGGGGGGGAGTACACAGGATAATGACCTACAAAGTACAAAAGTGTTCCTACTTCTCACATTGTACATTAGCTAGAATGACCATATGCTTGATCATCCAAACCAGCACACTCAGGAGAGTGAAAATGAATGTTATTACTAAGTAACTAAAAGCACAGGCATTGGCTAGGAAAAAGTGAGAAAAACCAGGATGTATGGTCATTCTATCTTATCTATCCTGTTCCAAAAAAAAAAGAATGCCAAAGAAACAATGGCAATTATGAGTAAGGAATCAGACAAATTAGGTTTGTGCTTTGGTTTTATAATCTCTGTGAGTTCTCAATCTCTTCTCAGTGTGCATGTATCACTTCAGGGTAATGCTGCCACTATCTGAAAAAGATTGGTCTTAGTTGTAAACCACTGGTCCTGATCAATTTCTTAAGCTACATTTTCTCCAGCCTCCAAGTTTCATTGTATATTTTTCTTCTAATCTTGGTTTTGCCTCAGTCTCTGGATCTGGTGTATATCACAGTTATTTTTACTTCAAATTTGTTTGTTTTTTTCAACCATGAGTTGACGTCTCTCAGGCTATCCTGTGTCCAATTGCAACATGAGAAAACCAAAAAAAAAAAAAAAAAACCCCCGCTGAGATTACTTACCCATCTTTTCCATTACCTTCTCGCCATAGAAAGATACATGAGAACCATGAATTTAATAATTCGCAATTACTTTAAATTGCATAATTCTGGATCAAAAAATAATGTCTTCTCTCAGAATATGACCAAAACAGGTGGAATATTAAATATTAACATATTCTTATCACTCCGAATTTTAATTACTTCAACAGAAAACATATGCAAACAGTTGACATTGTTTGCTAGTTTAGAAAATAAGTCATTATTCTCCAAATAGCACCATAAATAAATGTGTCATTTGTAATCTGAAAGAGTTGGTTGGCAGACTTGAGTAACATGTAAATTTATTTTAAATCAGGGTTTTTAGTTGGGAATTTCAAGTAACGAATTCATTTATGACTATTTTTGCTTCGTGCCAATGGGAATGGAAAATAGTGTGGTGTGTATCTTTGTTTTAATGCTTCTGGGAGGCATACTGCAAATTTAAATGACAGATGGGAAGAATCACTATTGACTTGGGATAATTCAGAGAGGGTTGCCAAGAGCCCATTAATTTTATGTTCTAGAAGTTTAGGCACCAGCTTGAAAATAATAAATTAACTGTGCTAAAGGAATGAAAAACGTTTTGCTTTTTTACAATGAAGCAAAACACAAACAATATATACATTTATTATTAATACCCAACCTATTGAGTGTTTAATCCTTTTTAAAAATTTCCTGGTAGTTTATAAATTCTGATACCTCTACCCTGAAATGGAAATAAATTGTAATTAAGGACATTTGGGAATTCCAAAGAACACTTCTGAGGCTGGAATCATTCCAGTGTCAGTTCTCATCATAATATAACATTTCTCAAATCTGAGAGAAGAAAACTAATAAACATTTTCTGTGTGAAATTCCTGTTTTCTAGATTCAAATGATTCTTAAAGGACCTATGTTGACTGGGGTGGATTATGTAGTAGAAGAACAAGGATTGATAAATAAAGCGAGAAGTGACTCCTCAAGGCTGCTCAAGGACAAACCACATTAAACAAGGAATGTTTTCCAAGATTTTCCTCCTTTGGAAGCGCAGTTTTCCTTGTACTCCACAAAATCTTAGATCTGATGTTGGTAAGGCCCTTTGATCTACATTTTGCTGGAATTCCTATATGGATTTTTAGTCTTGACTTCTTCACTGACTTTCTAGGTATCACTGACCTTCTGGGTAAACTTGAAGAACTGTGGTTTACAGAATGGTAAGAGATTTGGGTCCAAAGTCATGCTTTTAAATCACAACTGTATTGCTCAATAAATGCTTAGCCTCCATGAGATTCAGTTTTCTCCTTTACACAGAATGTTGTAAGAATGAAAGATGTGGATAGGTGCAAGAGTGTTCAGCAAAAAGTGTAGGAGTCTATTCTTAAGGGTCAATTTCCCTCAACTCTAGTCAGTGTATTATTAGCACAATACCTTTAAGTTCACCTACTTCCTATAAAAGAGAAGGTTTTACTACTGTATCGGTGTCAGTATAGTTAATAACAATATCATGTCAGCTATAGTTAGTAACAGTATATTTATACTTGAAAATTGTTAAGCGAGTACATTTTAAGTGCCCTCACCACTAAAAGTGAAAAGTATGTGAAATGCGTATGTTAATTAGCTCAATTAAGCCATTCCACAATGTATACATGTAACAAAACATCATGGTGGACACCATCAATATATGCAATTTTCATTTGTCAATTTGAATAATTAACTTTTTTTAAGTTTCTGAAATAAAAAATTTCTCAAATGAAGCAACTATTATTTTCACTCCATCTTCATTAATCATCTCTGTCCCTTCCCACAATATTATCAAGAATGGAAAATTGGGAGTGGAATGTTAGAAAATCAACATGTAATAAAGAGCGTGCTCCATAAAGTTTGTATCATATTCATATTTTATTCTTACAGGCTACATGTTAGGTTCACATTAGTTCTTGAATAAATGAATAAATTTAAAAGTAAAGTGCTATCACCAGATTTATAAAGCAAGATATGAAAAGAAGGAAAACATTCAGCAGCACACCAGTTCAATGGTCTCAAAAGAAAAGAGACTTGTGACAGACACAAAAAATTGTGGATAGCACCAAAAGTTGCTTCTCGCATCAGCATAGTGGTGACCAGTCTTAGGTTACTCAGGAGTCTTCTCTTGGTCAAACCCATATGCTCTCAATTCAAGCACAGGTAGTTTGGAATCCTAGCTCTACCACTTTTCCACCTGTGTCACATTGAGCATGAAACTTAACCCTCTAAGACATGAGATCATCTGGAAAATCAACATGATTATAGGAGAAGGCCTATGAAGTCTTTTTGGAAAACAAAGGAAATACTACATGCAAAGTGTTATGTATAGTTAACAGCACATAAAATTCTTAAAAATGAGCCATTATTATTATTATCATTTTAGTGAGGAAGGAATGGTTGCCTTTGGTGCTGCTAGATTTCAAAGAGTTTCAAAACAATAATTTTTTTCGTAGGAAGTCATTCCACTGCTCAATTATTCACCTTAGCTTTTGTAGTCAAACCCACAGGCTTTGACTTTCTAGTTCGCCTTTCTCAGATTTGATATCCCCCGCTGACCTTAGCTAACCACTCACTTTGCTTTTGTATCCTGTTGCCCTTGTCATGCTTTGGTTGTCCCGGCTTCCTGTCAATTCCTTGGCTTTAATTTCATTTCTTCCTTTTGTAATACCTATCAAGAACCACACTCTGTGCCCTAGTCCTGAATGGACAAAATGTAATGAGAAGAAGCAAACATCTCTCCCCTCTTCAGAGTTTACCATTCTAAAATGTGTTTGTTACCAATAGGGTCTAATTAATTAATTAATTCTCTCCTTCATCTCAGAAAAAAAAAAAACATTACCTCAGAAAACACAACAATTTTTTAAAAGCATATAGTTACCCCCTCAGTGCTTAAACTATTCTAGTTTATGTGGCATGTAATACCAGCTACTAAATTAGAATTCTATTCCTAAGTTGGCATCAGTCCTCACTCTTAAGGTCCTAACTGGTAAATTTCTGGAAAAAATACTTCTCAATAAGTACAATGTATTCTATAACTAACAAGTAACTTCTCAAACATTATTTATTATATTTCTCAATAATGTATTTAGTTTTAAAATCTATGGTTTACCTAAAGGTATTCTTGGGAAAATTTATCTGTGGGCCTTTAGAACATCTTATCTTAAATCTAAATCACACCTTATAAAAGAGGGTATGTCTATATTGAAGTCTTTTCCTTTTGAAATCTGAAAAAAGTAGCCACACTTATCAAAAGGGAGATTTATTTTAATGTTGCTTATTTGAAATTTTGCCATATAATTTCTTTCTTTCAAGTAGAAAAGACTCAAAATTATCAGATGAGTTTTCAGTTTTGTTTTTGTTTTTGTTTCTTTCCATAATAAAGCTTGTGAGCAAATCAAATATACAAAAATCCCTCCTGGAATGTATTCAGCTCTGGTTTCCCTGGCAGGACAGATGTAAAGAAAACTTCAGTTTACCTTTTTGGAAAAAGATCAGAGGTTAATGATTATGACACAAGAAAAGACAATTTCAAAATAAAATTGTCACTCTTTAGCTCCCTAGTGACTTTAATCAACATCCAAACTTGTATCATTACTGAATATTATTTTAAGAATGTATGTTCTTAAACACAAGGAAGTCAAATATAAATCATCCTTTTACCTGTATGTGTGTGTAGTATGTGTGTGTACACAGACACACATACCTATTCTTAGAAAAAGAGCAGTCATAAAATGTGAAATACTCTTATGGGCTGAATGTTTGAGTTCCCCCAAAATTCTTATGTTGAAATTCTAACTTCCTACTTGATGATATTAGAAGTAGAATCTCTGGTCCTGTAGGTAACGGAGCACTCATGAATGGGATTAGTGTCCTTATAAGAGGAGACATGAGAGCTTGTTCTAGCTCTCTGTTCTCTGCCATGTGAGGATACAAGATGACCATCTGCAAACCAGAAAGTGAGACCTTACCAGACACTGAATCCGTTGGCCCTTTCCAGTTTCTAGAACTGTGAGAAATAAATGTGTTTAAGCCACCCAGTCTATAGTAATTTGTTATAGCAGCCTAAACTGATTAAGACAAATAAGAGAATTCTCTGTTTTCTCACAAGAAACCTAGTCAAAAGGATAGAAGACAAAACCCAGCTTCAGTCCAGTTTACAGAAGGTAACATCAAATAAAAATGGAAAGTTAACCTGAAGAAAATATCGACTTTTTCCAGAGATAACATTCATGACCATTTGCTCAGAATCTAAAGAGAATGCCAACCCTGTATTATACCTATATTTGCACCTTGAGCCTAAATCTTCTCTAAAGCCTGAATGCCTTGAATGAAGACTGGTTATCTAATTTGGTTAAAGTAGATAATAGTTATGCTTTAAAACCACTAAATTCTGGTGATCAAAAACCATAGATTGTACTCTGGCTACAACTAAGTCTCCTCAATCTTAACCAAATAGCTTTCTCTCTTTCTACATCCTCAGTGCACTCTAAGGTCTCCTCATCTTTCCAGTGATATTTGGCATTGTTGATCAATTTTTTTTCTTCTTAAAATACTTTATGTGACTGCCTTGAACACCACACTTTCCTGGCTTCTCTTTTATTCAACTGGCCACTACATCCTAGTCTTGTTATCTGGATCCTCCTAAATTGCCTGATCTCTAAATAGCAGAATAACTTGGGTGTCGATTTATATCAATTCTCTCTGGGTGTATCTACACCAATGACTTCCAAATATGTACCCCATTCCAATGTCTTTTTTTAAAGCTATAGATTCATATATTCAGTGACCTTTTTAATACTCTATGCAATATGTCTGGATTAAAACTCTATATTTCCCACCTCCTCTCCCAATTTTCCCTTCTTCAAGTATTTTGAATTCTAATATTTTGAATTAAATAAAACTATAATAAGTTGGGTATTAATTATCTGAAATGTTTGAGACCAAAAATATTTCAGATTTTTTCTTTAAAAAAAATTTTTTTTTAGATTGCTTGCATTATAAACTTACCCAGTTGAGTTTCCTTTGAGTGTCATGTCAGTACTCAAAAAGTTGTGAATGTTGGAGCATTTTGAATTTTAGATTTTTGGATTTGGGATGTTCAATCTGCAACCCACAAAACTGTTCAGAAAAACAAAATAATCCTTGGTGCCTATCTTTGCAGGACAGCTATATCCTATTCACTGGAAATTCTTGTTGATTTTGCCTTTAAATATACCCTAATCCACCATTTGCCACCATCTCAGTCCTTTCTCTCTAGTTCAAGCCATCACAACTTACCTAGATGAGTAAATAGCCTCAGTAAGTCTCTTTACTGAGTCATTAGTCCTCTTGTTGCTTTTCATTTCCATTTATACAAATCAGTTAAAAGTACCTCCTTAAAAAAATAGATCTGATAATATTATTTCTCTGTGTAAAACATCCTAATGTCTTCTCACTTGAATTATAGCAAAATCCAAAGTTTTTACCATGGCTAGTACCTTTAAATAATCTGGTCTCTGCCTGTGTCTTTGGTCTCTTCAATATCTTTATCTAGTTGGTTCTGCTCTATCCACTTTGTTCTTCTTGTGGTTCCAGTGTTCTTACTACAGAGAATTTGTCCTTGCCCTACCTCTCTATCTGGACACATATTTATTTTCCAGATGTTCACATGGCTCACTTCATTTAAGTATTGCTAACTGTCACCTCTTAGAGAGCTCTTCCCTAAACAAGTGGTAAGAAAACACTGAGTTTTTAATTCTTCACATATAATACCTTGTAGAAATCATAAAACCTTTCTGGAGTTCAATTTCTTCTTTGTATTAGTTACCTATCATTGCACAAAAAATCATACTCTAAAACTCATCAACTTTTCAAAAAGGTGAATTTATTAAATATTTCTGTGAGTCAGGAATTCAAGTGCAGCTTAGCTGGATGTCTCTGACTCAGGGTGTCTTTTGGGGTGAATCACAGTGTAAGCCAGGATGTAGTCATATCAACACTCTACAGGAGAAGGTGTTCTTCCAAGCCACGCCCAAGTGGCTTTCAGTGGGGCTCAGGTCCTCATTGGCCATTGATTGAAGACATCAAATCCTTGCCACATAATCCTCTCCATGGGACAGCTCCCAATGTGGCAGTTGGCTTCCCTCAAAGCTAGCCAGTGAGAAAGCAAAAAAGGGCATGCAAAATGGCAGCCACTGTCTTGTAACTTAATCTTGAAAGATATTTCATCACTTTTGCAGTATTCTATTCTTTAGAAATGAACCACTAGGTCCAGCCTACATTTGCATAATTAAAAAGAGAAGTGTGGACCATTGGAAGTCATCTTACAGGCTGCCTACCACATTTATATGTAAAGTGTTTCCACTGACTTATTTGTACATGACTTAATTCGAGTCTTTATTGCAAACCACAAAACTAATATAAGTAAGATCAACAGATAGGTCTCTTTATAGATGAAAGCCATTTCTCAGGACACAGAAATTATTCTTAAAGTTATGCAAATAATTCCAAAGATAAAGTGCCACTCTGTGCCTTACCCACTTATTATGCTTTGATTTCTTTATCCATAAGTAGTGCCAAATACTATTTTTCATGCGTCCTCTAACAAAATTTTAGATGTCAAGTATAATTACTCAAAATATTTAGAATCCTCATAAGAAAATAAATGCACTTCCAGTATTAAAAACATAAAAAGTTTAGTCACAGATTTTAACTCACAATGTTAAAATAATCATAAACTTTAGAACACACATGAGTTCTGAAGTACTTACAGAAAAATCATACTAATTTCAGGAAAATTAAACTAACTGTATCACATAGAAAATTACTTGATAGATATTACTTTAAAAACCATAACCCTTTTATTCCATAGAAATGTAAAATGCTAAATAGACATTCTAGAAATAGAGGAATAAACAAATTTATTTTCAGTAAGCAATTTTTATAAGAATCTGAAGGTCCAGAACTTACAAAGTTCACAAGGAAATAACTTAAAAATCGTAAAGCCAGAACAATTCCCGTTCACATTCACCATACTTTTTATTCTCATACAAAAAAAAACCCCAAAATGTGGCAGCCTACGCTATGCAAAATATACTATGCAGAAAAATGATTAATAAATAAAATTTCAAGAGTATCCTAACTAGAAACTCAAAATCTAGTTCAAAGAATAAGACATAATCACATAAAATTTTAACTAAATATGCGGCAATTAATTCAAATGTCCACGTGAGTCATCCTAACCTTCAAGATTCATATAAGATTAGCTTGAACCATCGTTCCTTGTCTAGTGGGAAATTTGATACCATTTCTGAGTTTCTGCAAATTCCTAGTCATTTCTCCCAGCTGTCTCAGTTTCTGATTTCTTCCTTCTTAATTCTCATCCTCTGCTCAGCTTCTGATGGCTACTTCTTCCTTTATTTTCTATACTCCACTCTAACCTTGGCACAGACTTCCTTTGCTCTCATTTGCTTTCCACAGAAAACCCTCACACCAGGCATTTGTGTGTGTAGCAGGCTTTATACAGAAACGTTTGGGATGAAGAACAGAGTTTTTCTTACAGCAGCACAAATGACTGAAAAGTCCGTTTTAGACATCCTTCAGTCTCCACACTTTGCCACTCCTAATTTTGATTCATTTTTGTTTTTCACTTGTCCTTTAGTGACACTTGTTCCCATGGTCTTATGCTCTCTCCTCATGCAGATATCAAAGTATTTCCTTAGCCTTAACCAGAAATAGTCTTCTGCCTAGGAAAAATTCTGGTGCCAGTTATTTAGAAAATAATGTTTTCACCCTTTCACACTATTTTATATCTTGAGAATACTTTTATGTTTCAAGAGAAGACAGAACCAAGAGAGTAGATAAAGTAGGGTAAAAAGGAAAGCTTTAAATAGGCAATAGCACTTAAAGTATTACATGATTAGATAGGCTAAGAAAATGATAAGGACGCTGGGCTCGGTGGCTCAGCCTGTAATCCCGCGCCTTTGGGAGGCGGAGGTGAGTGGATTGCCTGAGCCCGCGGGTTCGAGACCCGCCTGGGCAGCAAGACCTCATCTCTACCATAAATCAAAAAATCAGCCGGGTGTGGTAGCGCGCGCCTGTAATTCCAGCTACTCGCAAGGCTGAGGCGGAAGGATCGCCGGAGCCCAGCAGGCGGAGGCTGCGGTGGCCGGGAGTGGCCACTGCACTCCAGTCTGGGCGACAGAGTGAGACTCCAACTCAAAAAAAAAAAAAAAAAAAAAGAAAATGATAAGGACAAGATACCTTGGAACATTCCAAATGAAAACAGAGTGAGCATAACCCACACTGGCATTTAGCAATAGATAATAAGTTATATATAAGTTTTGTGCAAACTAGATACAAAGGCTTTTCTTTCTTTAATTGTAGTTTTTTCTTCCCTATCATGATTCTTGAGGGCATTCTAGAAGACTTTAGTATGTGATATTAAATGCCTTTAATTTCTTCTTTGCAACTAGATTAAAAGATATTGGTCAAAACAGAGAGAGAGACAAGAAGCCACCTCACAGAATTCCACTTGAATGTTGAATTGCTTCCCATAGAAACTTAAGAAAGTTGTATGCAGAAGCAAGTCATTAAGACGAAAGTATGGATCTATTTTAACTTTACAGGAACATTCGAGTATTAACCCTTATCTAGAACCAGTTGACATACACTCTTGAACTGTATCAGTAGACACCCACCACAAATAGATCTGTATCTATTCTGCTCTCCCATTCCCAGCTGAGCTTGATTAATAAAACATATGTCATAAACATCTAGTATGTTAAATTGGTCTAAATCGTTTTCACTGCTGTACAATTGTTTCATAAAGCAATATGGGTGGGATCTGAGACAGCTCCTGGTTCCCTTTAATGATAGAATGATGGACTTCAGGTTTTCTAACACTGATTCCAGTATTTACTTCCCGTGTTTCCTTGGGAAAGTTATTTACTCATTCTATGCTCCAGTCTTCTTCCTTTGTAAAATACAAAGGACAGTGGGACCTAGAATAAAAGAATCTAAACTGGCAATTGGGAAATATCTTAAATATATGAACTTTATGCTCATAATGTATTACATGACAGATGTATGTTTCATGTACTTATGTATGTAACACTGTGATTAACCTTTTGTCTTGACATTGTTTTGCCAGTTTTAAAACTATCACTTTCTATTTTGTCCTAAAATAATAATGATATTAAAATTTATTGTTTATTATTTTCTGTTAATTCCAAGTTTATTCTCTTTGTCCAATTTCTTGTGATCATTTTCTAATTTAAGATTTGCTTTCTTCAGCTCTTTGTCAAAAATATAATTCTTAGACTTCAGCATATATAAAGATTACTTAGTTTGCTGGTTAAATTTGTAGATGGCTGATCCTCACCCTGATATTTGAAATCAGGAGCTATGAAGTGAACCCAGAAACTTCAACAAGCACTTTAAAGGTGATTCTGATGCAGGTGGTTCAAAGACACATTTTGAAAAGCATTGATTTATTTTGTTGATAAAATCATTAAATAGCATTGGATTTAGTTCTCACCTGCAAGGAGGATCATGAATGATGTCTCCTTAGATTGACAATTATTCATAGTGATTTCCTCAAAAAGTTTTGCAAGCTTTAAAATTATAAGATCGGTGTTAGGTCTGTGGGATAGGCCGGTGTCACAGGTAATATGCAAAGAATTGCACAGAAATTAGATTAGAAAAAAGAGTTTATTTAGAAAGTAGATTGGAGAGAGAGAGAGCAAAAAGGGGGATCTACTTCCCCCAGATTGGGCAGCAGGCCAGAGCTTAAAAAGAAGCATGGCTGGGTCAGAGCTTAACAAAAGCATGACTGGCTGCTTGAGATTGAATGGTTTTTAAACCTTTCCCTTGATGAGGGCAGGCCGTTAAGGTGATTGGGTGGTGGTCTGGTTTACTTCATCACAAAAGGGGAAAGTAAGCACAGGAACTGACTTCGCAGTAATGGACAGCAGGCAGATGGGTGGGTGAGTCACATAACTTTTGTCATAGTAATGGGGTCTGTCATTCACCTCCCTGATGACCGGATGGATGAGCAGGCCAGCCACATGGATGAGAGTGGCAAGTCTCCTCGCTAAAAGACAAATTATTTAGGAGATGTTAATCCCGATGTCTTGTGACTTGCCCAGGGTTCCAGGAAAAGATTATAGGGAAAGGATTATTGTCATGTATGAGCTCAAGGAGACCAGAGAAATTCCATTTGGGGCTCTGTCCTTTCAATTGGAAAAAAAAAAAAAATTGGAATTTTTTTGCTAGATGTTCAAGTAGAGAGGACAAAATATAAATAAATATTAAAAATGGAAGCCCCATGTAGGCATATATTTTATCTGTATAATTCATCTCTGAATTCTTGGCACCTACATTCACTGCTGAATTCTTAGCAACTGGGCCAGTGTCTGGAATATGGTAGACTCTGATACATGTAAGAATGTTAAATACTATAGCAGTCAATTAAGGAAACAAAAGACTAGGTTTGGGCATTGCTTTATTGCACTTTTTTTGAGATATTTAAGTCAAAGAAAACAAAAACTAAATAATAAGAAGAAAACAAATAAAAAGGTTTTAAAAATTGTTCTATCCTTTTAGTATATTAGGGGAAAAAAAATTAGAGGAAAGCTCCTACTGATTCTTCTGTAGAATATCATCATATCCACATGAAAATAATCTCCTTATTACCAGCAGAAACAAATTTCTGGAATGTGTCAGAGAAAATTGAATTTCAAGCTAGATCTGACTCTTCTGGGAAAACTGAGTTTTAAATTAGTTTGTACTCTCAATGTTTTCTTTGTCAAAATCTGATGTCACCCCTCAGCGGGAAACATTCCAAGGGCCAAAATTATTGTGTTCACTCCTTACCTCATGAAATTTTAAAAATGTGTGTAAGAGTGGAGGTCTTATGAAGAATGCCTAGCTTTAAAGAAAGTTAAAATCTATGGTGATAGAAATGTCATTTTATTTTTTAAAAAATCTGATCTGATATCACCTTCTGTTCAGAAATTAGTTTATGAAGAAAACAATCGGTAGTCTAAAATATTTATCTGCTAGTAACAACTGCAGACATTGGGCAGAATAAATGTCGCCATTTAGACACACCATCTACCCACAAGAGGACTGTGATGTACAAATGTCCTGGTAACAATTACAAAATGTAAGTGGCTAATTTCTACATTTGGATTGTGCCATGTGTATTGTAAATGAGCATGTTTTGTTTGAATCCCTGTTCCTTTGACCTTTTAGTCTCTTAATAAGACTCCAAAAACAGCAATCAAAAGCACAGTGTTCCATTTTGGAAGCATTCAGAAGGCAATATGCCTTGGCTAAATTTAGTTTTAGAATTCAGCATTTAAAAACACATCCTGATACTTTTTCTGGGAGACACATTGTCACTTTTGATATAAACAAATTGGTCAAATAGTAGTTGTTTCTCTTAGCTAACTCACAGAAGCAAGAGTGGGGGCTGGGGCTGACAATAACAAAATTGACTCATTTAAGACTTTTTATGGGTTGCAACTCAGATGTACTCGTTTTGGAGAACATCAAACAAAGGAAACTTTTATGCTCCTTTAAAACAATTCTGACTCAGAAAACACAAATTACAATTAAAACTGAAGTAACAAAATTAGAAGCTGAAAACACTGATAATTGCTCTTGTTGAAAAATATTATCTGTTTTGTTAAGATTTATATTTGACACAATATTCTGAAAATAATTGAATATTAGGGGAAAAGGAGACTCAAGCTTAAAAGTAACATTTCACCTCCTAAATTATGACATGGGAAATGTATATATCTTTTAAAATTCAAAATATGTTCATTTTTAAAAATAGCCCTGATTTTAAAACAGATGCTGTATATGGAACATAGTCAGAAGTCTTTTTTTTTCTGCACAGCACAGTCTAAAAGAACACACCAAGCTGCAAAAGTTCAGCAGTTTGGCTCCACAAAGTTAAATTAAAGGAATGTGAAAAATTCCCAGATAAGAGAGACCACATTCTATTTGGAGACTTGAGCATATCCCAAATGTAATTGTGCTTTCTTAATTGGATATCTGTTTCAAAGACAGCTGACTTTTATTTTTAATTTTTATTTTGTGTGGTAAGAACACTTGCCATGAGATCAACCCTCTTAGCAAATTTGTAAGTGTATTATATAGTTTGTTGACTATAGATCAACTCACACTTTTCTATCCACATGATATCTTTAACCTTGAATGTCATTTTCTTTCTACCTGAAAAGCGTCTTTTCACTCTTCAATACCCAGCTTGGTTATCACCTTCCTTCTTCATAGTGGTATGCTAAACATTCAGTTGTCTGCTCTGTGGGCCCCTAGATTATTGGTCATGTTTCTTTTTTATCCTTTAATGCATTATATTGTCATAATTTGCTTACATGTATAGATGAAGAGTCCAGACGTTGAGGCTCATATTTTCTTCATTATTAAAAATGCCATAGCTAAGTGCCTAGCATATGGTATGAATTCAATATATTTTTGTCAATTATATGAATAAATTATTTTAGAATGTTGTACAGCAGATGTCTAGAATTTACTCATCTTGCTCAACTGAAACTTTGTAACTTTTGATTTCTAGCTCCTCATTCCACTCTTCCCTGGCCCCTAGCAACTGCTATTCCACTCTTTGACTCTATGAATGTGACTATTTAAAATGTCACACATAAGTACAATCATGCAGTATTCATCTTTCTGTGGCTGGCTCATTTCACTTAGCATGTTGTCCTCAAGATTCCTCCATATTGCCGTGCTTTGCAGAATTTCCTTCTACTTATAGGCTAAATAGTATTCCATTGTATGTATATACCACATTTTCTAAAAAATACAAATATAAATAAATAAATAAATAAGCAGCTCTGTTAGATGGGAGTAAACAAAATTGTTAGTTGAAAAGAAAAGCCAGGCAGGCTGATTTCTTAGACAATAAGGTTATCTGCTGACTTTGGTGCTGAGACTTCTTAGCCAGTAGTGTTAAAATCCTGTGGCTAAATAGGGGAGTAATAGGAAAGAGATTGAGAAAGTTGTGCCCTGTGGCTGGCCTACTACATTCATAATCAAAACATATCCACAGGGTGGTGTCTGTGTTGGTCAGGCCTGCTGAGGGAAAAGGCATAGGGGAGAGAAAGGAAGGTATTTGGGCAGGCAGGGAGATGAGAGAAACATGGATCTTAGATAAGCTTCTTTATTAACTGGGTAGATTGGTTGGGATAAGATCAAAGCCATTTTCCAATTTTATCTGTGGCTCCCCCTAACATGAAATATATTTCCACTCACCTATACAAATCTCTACTTGATCATGTGCAAGTCTAAAATTCCAACTGTCTATAATCTTAGAAAATGTTGACCTTACTTATGCATTATGTACAACAAGTGAAGCAGCCAAAGTTAAACCTGGGTCAGATGTCTTCCACAACCACACTCTTTTTACATAACTCCAGCAGAGAATTCCTTATAAATAATAACAGTGGCAATGCTGTGTGAGGAAAGCCCACATAACAAAGTCTGAATAAAATAAGCAGAAACTTCATCCACAGCTAACAAATATTTAAGGACTTCCTAAATTACACAGTGTATGATAATAAAGTTCTGTTTGAACAAATTCTAGAAATAGATATATATTTTTCAGTACATAACAGGTGTTAGAATCAGAATATAGATGCAAAAAATGTTTGTATATAAAAGCTGAGCTCTATACGGTGTCTTCTGGCACAGTGATCTAATTTCAAGAAATGTGCTCATTTCAAAGGCATAATTTCAGAAGACGACAAATTAAAAGCATGAATATAGAGAAATTGCACCAAAGGATGTTGATAAAACCATCCCTTATTTTCCCTCAAGCCCACAAATCTGTTGCCAGGAGCTGGGGGGATGATGGCAGGTGGAGGTGTTACAAAGTTCTAATTATACAGGATGAATAAGTTTTAGAGTTCTAATGTTCAGCGTAGCCTATCATTAACAACACTGCATTGTATACTTTAAAAATGTGCTAAGATGGTTGATCTTATGTTAAGTGTCCTTATCACAAATAATAAAACTAAAAAACAAGAATGCAGGAGGAAACTTCTGGAAGTGATGGACAGGTTTATGACACACATGGTAGTAACGGCTTCACAGGTGTTTACTTATCTCCAAGCTCATCAAGTTGTATAGGGTAAATATGTACAGTTTTTGTATGTCATTCATGACTCAATGAAGTGGCTTAAACAAAAACAACAACAAAACACTTAGAAGTAATAGTGAGAGTACAACTTAAAACGATGATGAGGCATCCTTGCTCAGCATATAATTGTTTGCCCAAGGAAAAAAAATCAGATATTAATAAAAATAGAATGACTTTGGGGAGACTGTCTGAGGCTACACATTTAAATAATTGCGGCAGGTGTGGCCTGCTATCTCTTTAAAAGAGAAAATTCAGTGGAGCATTGAGGTTAAGAGCAAAGGTTGTGAAGTTGGGCCAACACAGAGATATCCCTTTCTCCTACCACTTACAGATGATGAAAACTTGAGTTACCAGTTATATCTTTCCAAGTCTCAGTTTTGTTTTCTTAAAAATGAAAATAAGAGAATTATCTCATTGTATTCTTGTTAGATTAAGATGAACAATGCGTATAAATTACTTAGCATAATCCCTGGCATATAGTAAGATTCAACTCATCTGAGTTTGAATTATCTTTCAATTATACCATCTTCAAGCAGAAGATTAAGAAAATATAAGAATGTTCATTTTGAATCAGATAATCTATCCCTATAGTCTGCCTCTGAACATAGAATTAAAGGGTAATTTAGGAGAGAACATGATAGTCATTCTCCACACGTCAATATGCTGGTATGAAGCATTATGAAATTGATCAAGTCTTCATATTAATAATAATAGATCATTGCTTGTCTTTCAAGGTCACAGTTTCTTCTTTTTCTTCTTCATAAATAAATGTTTTCTTTAAAATATGCACTAGTGCTTGCTCCAGCAACACATATAGTAAAATTGAAACAGTGCAGTGATTAGCAAAGCCCCTGCACAAGGATAACACACAAATTTATGTAGCTTTCTATACTTTTATGAGAAGAGTTCTGGATATGGATGGTAGTGATGGCTACACAACAAAATGCACTTACTTAATGCCCCTAAACTGTACAATGAAAACTGGTTATGATATATATTTTGGTGTGTATTTTACTGTAATAAAAAAAGGAAATGTGTATCAAAACTGCTTTATTAAGCAGATCCCAAGCCCTTATACTATTGGCCCTTTATAAACAATTTTATATATTTAAAGGGTCATAAAAATGGCTATCACTGTTCCACAACTACTCAACAAGGCAGAGGCAGACGCAGTATTGAAATCTAAATACTGTAATGTGAAGAAACTTAATAGAGCAAGTAGGGTTTTGTTATTTATTAATGCTACCACATAATAGCTCACAAGGATAACTATTTGTAGAATCACCTGTTGTCACTGAATTTTTCGCTATTGTATTTTATATGCCTATAGAGAGACATACTGGATAAGAGATAGTCATCAAAATATAATTATGTTTCAGGTTGTTACCTACACAGCAATTAAAACATTTTAACTGTTCCTATTTTTTTCTGTAAATAATTGACTATAAATTGTTTCTAAGAGCCTGGCTCGGTGGCTCAGCCTGTAATCCCGCACTTTGGGAGGCTGAGGTGAGTGGATTGCCTGAGCCCACGGGTTCGAGACCCACCTGG